>NW_010102776.1:0-13783 GCF_000699245.1 Pterocles gutturalis
CACCAAACAAACATGTAGAGAAAACATGAAGGTTATGTATAGATTGGAGCATTGGGCAGTGAGTAATGGGGTGAAATTTAACTGGTCAAAATGTCGGAGTCTGCACTGGGCATAAGTCTGAACTGGGAGAGGAGTGGCTGAACAGCAGCCCTGCAGGAAGAGATCTGGGGGTGCTGGCTGACAGCAGCTCAGTGTGAGCCAGCAGTGTGCCCTGGCAGCCAGGAAGGCAAAGCACACCTTGGGGTGCATCAGACACAACCAGCTGGAACAACTAAGGACTTTGGGCTTGTCTAGTTCAGAGAAAGGGAGACTGAGGGGTGACCTCATTGCTCTCTGCAGCTTCCTGAGGAGGGGAAGTGGAGAGGGAGGTGCTGATCTCTGCTTCCTGGGATCCAGTGACAGAACGTGTGGGAATGGTTCAAAGTTGCATTCAGATTGGACATTAGGAAGCATTTCTTTACAGAGAGGGTGATTAAACCCTGGAACGGGTTTCCTGGACAGGTGGTCAATGCCCCATTCCTGCCAGTGTTTAAGAGGCATTTGGACAAGGCCCTTAACAACATGCTGGCTTTTGGTCAGCCCTAAAGTGGTCAGGCAGTTGAACTTGTTGATCATTGTAGATCCCTTCCAACTGAAATATTCTAGTCTAGTCTAGTCTAGTCTGTGATTTAAAAAAAAAATATATTATTAAGGAGAGTCTCCATAATAATAATAAAATTAAAGCTGCTATTCACACATTCCTAGTGTCTATGCTTTTTCTCTTTCACTGCTCCTGTCATTTCTAAGATAGGTCATTTTGCTCTGGGGTCAGGTGGAATGTACAATAAGTCAGCATCAGGAATCCTTTGATGAAATGAGTATGATGCTGAGGTAAAAGGCTTCTTCTTACTCAATCTAGGATTTACTCAGCATCACTTTGGATTTTCTAAAACTCTTTACACTTTGCTATTTCTTCATTGGCTTGCTAGTCCTTATTACATCTGAGCTGGCCTTACAGAGTGTGCTGTCTGTATGTTGAGCGTATGTTCGTTAGGCTCTTGGCAACTCATAATTTCTACAGATCTGCACTTCTTTAACTGAACTCTGGTGAGTTGTTCAGAACTGGGTATCCAGTACCAGACTGGGCCTCTTTTGTTGTAATTTATTTCTTGTGCTCCTCTACAATCCATTGTACACACCATTTCCAAAACCTCTGCTTTTGTACCAGAAAGCCCTCTTGACCAAATAATTATGTTAAAGCCATAGACATTTCTATATGGAATACTTACTTGTCACTACTACCTATTAAAAAAACCAACAAGAACAAAAAAACAACAATTAAAACAGAAAAAAAACCCAACAACTCAAAATAAAAAGTCAGGCAACACCAGGTGATCATGAGAAAAGATTATATTTAAACAAGTTAAAATATAGCTTCAGACAGGTTAAGGCAGTTTCAGACAAGGTAAGACTGACAGACTTCAGTTCTGAAATCTTGCAAAAGCAGCACAAAGCCTGTGATATGCTACTAGCCATAGTGAAACCCTTATTTACTGCACTACCATGATCAGTGCGTGAACTGCATGTGTTTGTCCCAATGACTGATACAGCATTAGTATTTGAACTGACAGAGTAATGGTCTTCTCAATGCTGCCAGTGTTCTCTGTCTAGTTTGTAGATAATGTAGAGGAGGAATTAGTAACAAAATTCTATCATAAAACATTAGCTATTCATTAAATAAATATTATCTCTTCCATTAATTGCTAACATAGTATCATAGAATCATAGAATGGCCTGGGTTGAAAAGGACCTTGAAGATCATCTAGTTTCATGTGAGGCTTTAAAATGTCAGAACTGATACAAATAGAAAAATGAACTAATTTAAACCACTTTTAAAAGTTTTGCCTTGTCAACTTATCCACATTTACTGTGGAAGGGAGTGATGCTTTGCTTTATCTCTGAAGAACTGTTTATTTGTGATTAGATTTTATATTTTGCATATACTCTCCTCTAACTTTTATGTAATGTGTTTTATCCAGAATCAGAGGCAAATGTTTAATCAGAAACATTTACTAGTTTATTTACTCTGAATGTAACAGCAGTCACAAAAATTATGTTGTTTTCAGTTAAATGTGCTGGAATAAAATACATGTCATGTGTAGGAAAACAGCTTGATTTTTTTTGAACAGAAAATAAAAGGAAACATCCTTGTCTCTGTACCTCATCTTTCTACAGCTCTTTTTGATCCCAAAATTAAAATAAATAATGAAATTAAAAATTGACATAATTTTAAAGTTACTAAGTTTCTTCTTTCTAGTATTGATTCTTATTTTCATATATAAATAAATACATTACCCACAGAAGTATACCAGCTGATTGAATTCTTTCTGAAGAAAAGTTTTGTTACCTTCCTTTTCTGAGAGATTATTGCAGTTATTCGTAGGAAAGAACTTCTGAGTTCGTTGTTAACATTACAAATCAAACACACAAGCAAATTTTGTACAAGAACAACTCTGCCTATGTTTTATCTCAGATCAATCTTAAAAATTCCCAAACCAGTGTAGCTTAATGTTGTATTTATGTTTTAAAGCAATTTAGATCTGACTTCCTGTTCTCTAATAAATCATTAGCATTCAAGTAGTGTCAGTTGGATTGGCAAACAACCTACATGCACACAAACACATCATTGCTTGCTACAGCAAAAATCACGTTTAAGCATTCACTGCTTCAAAACATATCAGCAGTAAATATAGCACCTGATCCCTCTGCAGTCTCAACACGTTTAGTGAGGTTGTGTTGAAGCTCAGAAATATTCCAAGAGGGCAGTTCATGCAGCTCTTCTTTTTTGTCTGTCTCTGGAGGTCCTTTCTGAAGTTTTTATGAAGTTTGATCCAGACCTGATGGGTTCCAGGTTTCCTCTTGAAACTCAGTCCTTTTAGGAAAGATCAGCTCAGTGTCGACCTATTCTATCATCACTGAAAGGTCTCATGCAAATTGAACTTTCACATTGTCCAGCAAGGAGAAGACCAAGGGGTGATGATTACATAATAGATTCAGAGATTACATCTTCATTCATGTATTTTTGTTCCACTGTCTGTAACCAACACGTCAGACTGAAACTACAGTTTTCTCTGTTCACTACAGCTATTGTCTTCTGCTCCTCAGGGCTGGAAAAGGACACATGGCCTGGAACAACTGTGCATGGAATATCAGCTTAGACTCTCTGTGTCAAATAGGTCTAATCAAACTGTTTCCCTCTCCTGTCTGACCAAAAAGGTTGTGCACTGTTAGCTGGAAAGATAGCAGACATTCGCACAAAATAATTTAAGAAAGAATTAAGAAGATTTGCTGATTCTTTGGAAACTTTGCAATTACTACTTTAAATGTAAAGTTGCCCTTTTAGTAGGGAGCATCTAGAAAAGAGAATTCTTCCTCTAAAACATGGTTGAAGTTAGAAGATAATCAGTCATAGACAGCAGTAACTAATGTGCAGGAATTTCCCTGGTTTATTTATATTTTCTTTGAAGCGCCTAAGTCATTGTAAAGGGTATGAGAATCAGAGGGGACAGAAAACTGGCACTCTTCCTGTGGTAATGGACAGCTGGATCATGATGGACAGATTTCCTGCAGTAGTATGACATTTCCTCATGATTTGTGTGTGACAGATGTGACACCACCTGCTGAGAAATTGGAGGGGCTATTTTAACATTTTGAAAATATGAAACTATGAAATGTGAGTAAATTGAGGGTGTCACAACTTCTAGCTCTGTAATATGTCAGGGAATATCAAGATTTAGAAAAGGGTGAAAGAACAGAGGACAATTGACCCATTTGAAATTTCTTCCATAGGCCTAAATATGTAGAAAGTATAGGACATTGGAGGTGTGTGTGTGTGGATTATGAAGCTGAACAAAGGTCTTTAAGGCCACATTTACCATAGCTGTCACTATTAAATCTAATATGGATATACCTAGCTGTGATACATCTGTAGCAGAGCATGTAGGGTGTAACTATTACCACCATTTTCAGCGGTTGTGCAGGAGAATGTGAACACGTCCAGTGAAGAGTTACTTCAAGAAACAAGCTAAATTAATTTCAACCAAACTTTGGCCATTTGATTTCTGAATATCTGTAGAGGAATCAGGTGCATTTCACAATTACTTTTTGGAGAATTTTTAATTATTTTTAAGTGTGTTTATATAGAAAGGCTCCAACAGAGTGATTGTAGAAGGCAGAAGAGTATACACACATACTCTAGGTTTAACTAATAAGAATTTCCACCTTTCAGGTACGATTACTGTTTTGTTTTATCAAAAGTATAGAAAATAAAATGTTCTTTTAAATTAATAATAAATTTAGGTGAGGAACTTGTAGCAGCAGGTAATCACTAAAGCTGGAGATAGTATAAATATGAGCAGAGATCAGCCCATATGGAAGAAAAAAATAAAGTTTCTACTTCCTTGCATAAGGTTTGGAACTTTGTCTATGCAATGCAAAGGTAATTAGGAAGATATGCCTTTTGCCAAAGAGATAGCCAGTTTACAATTTTAAATTACTATTTTCTAGAACACTATGTTCTAAAATAATTCTAAGCTTCCAGACCGACATAACAAACTGTCTCTCATTCTCCTTTTTTTTTTTTTTTTTTTTTTCTGCATTCAAAAGCAAAAGTTTATTCACTACTCTGTAGTGCTGTGCCACATTTTGCCTGTATTACTCACACTGGATGCATCCCTCCTCTGAGAGAATTTTCACTGAAGCCAGTGTGACTTGTTGCAGAAAAAAGAACTTGTCAACATGAGAAAGGATGTGCAAATTCACTTTTTTAATGTTTAGAGGAATATTATATTCCTTTAAGCCTCCCTGCCCACGGGAGTTGAGGAAAGTATCTGACCCATTAAACAGCAAAGAGAAGTCTTTTGTTTTAAGAACTAAGTCCTGCCTGTTGAAAGATTTTAGGGTTCTTAAATTCTTCACCAGACTTCACTGTAAGCAGTCTCTTGTCTCACATTAGTCAAAGTGCTAGTAATTTAAAAACTTTTTCGTTAGCTCTGCCTTCTTTTTCCTGGTAACTTTGTATTTAAAATGGTAATTTGTTTCAGAAGGTAATGAGGTTAATCCAAGTAGTATCACTTGTAGTGCAAAGATGAGAAGTGCTCTGTTTTGTTTGGTATTATTTATTTATTTGTCTGTTACTCTGAATAATTAAGATGTGTGAAAAATATAGCCACATAAGCAATAGTTCACAAACCACTGACTAATTCATCGATTAATGCTGCTTTGAAATATGACTACAATTTGTGCTGACACTTACAAGTAACATGATTTAGGGACAACACTTTCCCAATTAACATTATAATGTATAACTTTATTTAAAAATCATATTACTATGTAAAACCTATTAAACAGGCAACAGAATTCCTATCTCTAATGCCCAGATATTTATGTTATAGAAATTCACAGTTATTTAAATATTTATAAAATGAGAGTTGAGAGAAGCACTTTTGAAAAGCAGATAATAATGAACAGACATCAAGGGAACCATCCTTATAACAGCAAAGTGCTTTGCAACTCCAATAATTTCACTGGTGCAGAAGCAGGCCATCAAATTTAATTAAAAGCAGTCACAAATAAACTGAAAAATTGAACTGCGAAAGCCTATCCTTTGCCAGCTGCTGAAGGCAAAGAGAAAGAGAGAAGGGAGAACCTTGAAAGTAGTAATGAATTGATAAGCCTTCCTGCCTGCAACTTGTAATTCATTCTGTCAGATTTTAGCATCAGTTAAACTAGATTAATAGAACAATCACTGGTTCTCTATCTTAAATCTTTATGTGCAGTCCCTCTATTATGGGTTTCCATGATAAATGAAAGTCTGAGAGGGTAAAAATTTACATTTATTTCCCTGCTGGATCATTTCTTTTAAATAATTCTGACATGTACATTTGCTGGACACAGGCAAAGTCTTCAAAACAATTTAGAGACATAAATAAACATTTTATCGATTGTGTTTTTTGGTTCTTGCAGGGAGGTTCAATATCTTTTTATACAACAAAGGTAGATATCACCTGAAATGTGAAATATTGACACCTCCATCTGCCAGTAGAGGTTCCCATGGTGAAATGAAAGATAAAGAGACTAATTTGTAATGTAATAGGTCCAGCAAATTTATTGCTGCTTTATATGCTCAGATTAATGTGGATATATGCAAACTGTACCACAAGGACAAAACCAATTTACCCTAGATCACTTTATTTTTTTATAATAATGTTCTTTAATGAAGCTAAAGCTTCCCTGCTGTGACCCTATTATGTTTTCCAACTTCTGTGGGTAAAAGATTATGTTGAATCGTAACAGAGCTCATGAAACAGCAGGAAGGCAGAAGATCAATTATATTTTAGTGGTCAATACAGAAATAGGAAAGACAAAAGCCAAGTAGATTCTGGGAAATAAACCAGCTGGAAAAAAAAAACAACTATTTTCATGTCAATCAACATTACACAGTACAGTTCTTATAGGAGTTTTTAAAGACACAGTAGTTTCCCAAGATCGAAATTTCCACTCTAGTAGATGTTTCAGAAGGATTAATATTATTTTATAAAACAAAGTGAAGTAAATAGGAAGTGTGATGTTGAAAGGCTGAATAAAATTTATAGCCATATGAATGATTATTAATTTATTCTTTGGTAATGAATCAATCTTTATGAAAATAAAATAAGTGGTCTCAGTTAAGAAACTTGTAATTTATTGCCTGCCATTCAATTTCCATCAGTTATCAGAAACTGAAAGGTAAATAATAATTAACTCAAAGCAGAAATCTAACTTCCCCACCACTCTAATTTCTTCTCCTTCAGCAGCCATTGAAGCTAGTGGCCTTGAGTTCAGGAGAAAGCAAACTTACAAAAAAAAATTGCTTAAAATCCACTAGGTACTAAGAAAGGTGCCTTAAGTTTATTCATTCTTGCTGAAATTCTCAGTTATTTTCTATGTTGTTATATTCAGTGTCATATAATGTTTATATTAAAGTAGTGCTTAAAAAAAAAAAAACATAAAATAAGTGTGAGTCTGCTACCCTCACTTATATTAAGAATCTTAGTTTGTGTGCTACATAAGAAAATTTTCTTGGATATTAAACAAAGCAATAGAAGCTAACACTCATGGTAGAAATCCATGTGCCACTGATACGCGCAAGGCTAATGAGATAGATATTAACTTTTTTGAGTTATTTGTGTATGGTTCATAGCCAGACACAAAATGCATACAGAAACATGGTAGATCCTAAACAAGTGTGTGGAAAGCATGAATTGGTCTCTAAACCTTGAAGAGATTCTTTGGAATGAGACTGCCATGTGCTCCATGCTCTAATAGACGTGTGGACAGATTTGTGATTTCTATGATGCAGTCAGAGGGTAGGATAACCAAGAGTCTTGACAATAAATGCAAGAAACACGTTATGACAACTTCACTCCATTTGAATAACATTTATCAGCTGAGCTACTCAGACTGAAGAGTTACCCAGCACTATGCTAGAGCTGAACCTGAAGCAAACACATGCTAAGGACTGTAATGTTCTTTGCATTCCCACTGGCCCCACCTGTGAAACAAGCCATGGAGGATGTGAATGTCCCCATATGTCAGTAACCTAAGTCAAGGGACTTGAGTTCTAAAGTACAAAGTAAAATGGGTACAATAAACCAGTACTCAGTGTTTTCATACTCAGGAGGATCTGGGCTTCTCCAGTCCACTAGCAGTATGCATTTTTTGACTACAGCCTTAAAGAGGAGGTAAATTTGAAGTGAAAATTTAATAGAACAGAAAAATATGGTCCTTACATTTGAACACCAATTCACTCTGCAAAATGTTAATGGTCAATGCCTGGTGCAAGTATTTTGTCTTGCTAAATGAATTTCAGTCTTGAGTCAGTACCTTGTTTGGGTTCCAAAGGAAACAGTCAACAACTAGATAACCTTGAGGATAAAACCAAATTAAAGATAAAAGAGCTCTGCTTTCTAATAACATATCTATGGAAGTATTTATAATCTAAAAGCCTATTGGTTTTTATATGTTTTCCTGTACCTTCTTCCTTTTCTTCGTTAAATAAAAGCTGAGTTTTATGCCTAAACTTGAAATTAAGGTTAGCTTCTTCCCCCAAGTCTCTGTAATGCAAATCTGTGTCCAGAACTGCATAAAATCAATCAAACGTAGATGCAATTTACAGAGGACATGCTAACTATATCTCCCAGCTTTATTATCAGTGGGGTGCTGCCTCTAACACAATTAAATTGAATCTTAGTTAACATTCTTTAATCCAAACAGCTTTTAAGTAACTTACCAGCCAGTGCATTTGTGTTCTTTCTTTGATCTTCTGCTTAATCAAGGGAACTTCTTCTGCAGTACCTCAAAGTTAACTAAGTTTGGATCAGCTTTCTCAATGTTATTTAATTAGAAATATCACTGTGTCTAAGATTTGTGATATTAATGGGATTTTTATTTGACATTTTCCCACTCAGATGTTATTTTTTTACATTAATATACTGAAGTATCACAATATATATATATATTCCAGCATTTCCAAATGAATTTTAAAATGTCTGGGGAAGAAACAGTCCTTCAAAAATCACTTACATTAATATTTTAGGACTTTAAAGCCTAGTTCAGTAGTGTAGTAAAAAGAATGTATATAGACAGAATTTTTCACTATAATATAAAAATCTTAAAAATATTCATAATTTACAGAGGAAGGAAAAAAAGAACCTGAAAATTAACAAAGTTACAAGGATAGTGGTACCTGATAGTTCTGAATGATGACCGAGTTGATTCTAAGTAGTTCTGACTTCAGAAACATTAGCTAATCCTTGCTACTCCCTTGATAAGAAATGCCTGACACATGAATTTACAATAAATACAAGATCAAGTTCAAGATTTTTCCGTTCACATTTCTATTTACTTCTGTAAATGTTGAGCAATTACTGTACTTTATGTGCTGTTAAAGCCTCTGTCACTTCAGTGTGATCATATTTTCAACTGAAAAATTGTCCTGTTTATATTGACTTAGTGCTGAAGACTATCATTCAACCTGTACCTTTGAATTCTAATCTGAAGCCTATCATGATTAATTTACATTAACGTATTGTTTTGTTAGCTTTGTCCACCACATTGAAGATGTATTGCTGAGGCATCACGTCATTAAAATCATTTGTCTTGCCCAGCTCTTTATGCACACTATTGTTAGATTTCTTAGAAAACACAAAATGATTTTATTTTCTATGTTGAAATAATGAGTGTGTGCTCATTCAATAAAGTTGACTTGATGCATGACCAAATGTACAAAACTGTAAAACAGGATGCATTCTAACTTCTATCTGGGATATTTAAAAAATCGTTTAAATTTGATTTGCAATTGTGTTATTATAAGATGTTAATATTCTAGGAAATAATGAAATTGCCATATAGCTTGGAATAAATTTTTTAAAGGTTTAAAGGTTTAATACAGCATAATAGTTTCAGAAAAGATGCAAACCAGTAATGTTTTTGTTTTGTTGTTTGGGTTTTTTTTAATAAAAGTTCTCAACTATTTAATAATAGCATTATTATGGCTACATACTCTTCTCAGAAGGGAAATAAACACATTTTTAATATACAGTAGTATTAAAATATGTAAATACCTCGGAGGATAGCATTAGCAAATATTATTAGAAATTATTTCCTTATGATTTTTGGTTGTATAGTTTTTTTGGGAAAAAAAAAGAAGATTATTTGATGTTTATTGTAATAGTGTGTAGCTGGTATGAAATTTCAGCTACCTATGCTCTTCCAGGAAAATGTATGGTTTTGTCAGAGTATGTATGTTTTGTGGTATTGGCTAATATTCTCAAATTGTGATGTTTCTCCTTTTATGGAAAAGTATGAAAAATCACTTGTCATGCTTAAGAATTATCTATCTTCTCCCAGGTAAGAATGATAATTTATTACATGCACAGGCTTCCCACTCTGTCTTCCCAAACACTTTATTTTTCCTAGTCCAAAACAGGGCAAGGTGCTAAAATGTTCTCAGTGGTGAGCAGAGGTGGCTTCCAGTTTAGGAAGAGTGGGCAAGGAGAAGCTACTCTTCAGCTGTGAGGCAGCAAATTCTTGAAAGTACTTGTTTCCAACCATTATACTATGGCCACTCAGCAGGCTTATTTTAAGTCCCTGATGGATAGACCCTTGAAATTGAAAAAAAAAACAACCCTCAGCTCCCGCATTGTCTCCTCAGTCTTGAAATGTTCTCTTAATAAGCAGTGATTTATTATTAGAATGGCTTAAATATTTTCTGTTGATATGGTTATTAAAAGTTTTCAGGCGCTTCATTTGTAGGATTTGGTAAATCAAAACTAGGTATCAGATTAATAATAATAATATAGATAATTTATACTAATAATTTAAGAGCAATTAAACTGTAAATACATTGGTGGTAAGAGGAAGAGTAAAAAGTACACTAATTCTCAATGGAAGTGCAAAGCCAATCACATACAGTGGTGAGACAGCAGAATCGTTCACTACCAGAAGTCCACTGCATGAGATAAGCATGTATGAGACCTCAGGGTACAATGGGAAGGGAACAGTTGGAGACTACTTGGAAAAAATAGGCATTTTCAAATATCTGACACGTTCACACGTTCATTAATACATATCTTTGAGAACATGTAGAGAGCAAATGAGGTTCCAGAAGACTGGAAAATGATTAATATATTTTCAGGCTTTTAGAAGGAGGGGCTGAAGAATTATAGACATGCTGCAATAACTTCAGTTTTCAGAAAAACACAGGGACAGATAATAAAATAAACTGTATTTGCACACCTGGAGGAAAGCAAGTGGAAGAAAAACAGCCAGCTTGAACGTATTCTAAGCATATAATGTCAAACCAACTTAGTTTCCTTTTAGAGCAGGCTAACAAAACTTTCAGAGAGAGAAAAAAGCTGTATGTCAGGGTTATCACTGTAGTAAGGCTTTTGTCATTGTCTGTACGATATTTTCATAAGCTAAATTGCAAAGCATAGTGGTCTAAGGGAAAGTCTCATAGCAAAGATAAAAAATTGTTTGGGTAACCTTACTGAAAGCACAGCTGTTAGTGACTCACTGTCAAAACAGATATCAAGTGGTATTCACTGTGAAGTTTCCGTAAGTCAAAACATCTTCTACAATTAACCAATAATTAGAAAAAAAAAAAAAAAAGTTTTTACCTGTTTCACCATGCTTGGAGGGGTTTCAGTAATGTTAAATGCAGGATTAAAGTACTGTAGCAAATGTTGGACTTAGCCTATATAATGTTGTCCTTTAGCATAAATACATTTTAAATATATATATATTTAGAACAAAAAAAAAAAAAGTTCCAGGAAATTTCCAGAAATACAGAGTAAGGAATAGCTGTCTTGATAGATGAAGTACTGGCGTGACCTCTGGAGATTGACCTCTAGGGAAAATGTAGGACATTTGGAAAGCTTATATAAACACAGGAAAAAGTTTAGAACTCTGGAAAACTCCAGAAAACTTAATAAATGAGAACAGATTGAAACACCTGGAATTATGTTATCTAAGATAAGAGTTGGATAGGAACTGATGACACTCTCCAAAATCCTGGTAGCTGGCTCCAAAAAAGGATAAGTTGATTTTTGCTGTCCATGGTGGCAAGAAGAGGTAAAAAGATTACGTGCGAGACTTTCATAAGACGATAAATAGAGCTTCAATGGTGAGTATGTACTGTGCATATCATAGAAACTCCATAATTTAAGACCTGTAAAAAAAAGATTTTCAAAGCATGGATTGCATGATTATTACTTCCCTAGGGCAAAGAGTGTCTTAAAGAGTCCCTTCCAGACTTGTTTTCTGTTACTGGTCCTATGACTTGCACTAAAGTATCCTAACGTTTGTTGATAATTTCTGATGGATAGTCAAGCAGCCTTTGTTCTTTCTTTTTCTCTAAATAAAAGACTTTTACGTGATAAAACAATTACATAATACTATAATATTTTCAACTAGTAAATTTTTATAGCTACTTCAAGGTTATTTTAACTCTTCAGAAGAACACACTTTCATTTTTGCACAGAACTTTAAAATTGTCATTTACATAGTGTCATTATATTTGCATGCGTAATATATTAAAAGATAATGCATTTTGAGTGAGTGGGTCATGACATGTATTTAATTTAATGCTAGACTACTTTCTGTAGCGGTTGTCATTTATTAATATACCAACTCCAAATGTGCATACATTCGCAGGAGGAAAAAATCTTTACAATTTTTTGGTTGCAAAATTGGAGAGACTACTTATCATTCAAAACTGTAAACTCATTCTTAAAATCCATTAATCAGCATGTTAGCCATCCATAGCATAACTTTATGAAAAACACTGTGTTAACCACACATTTGACAGACATGCTTCTTCAGGTAGAAATCTGTCTCCCTTTTTTAATTTATAATGAGCAAAGTGCATGCATCAGCAATCAAAAACTATTGAAGTCTGTAAAAGCAGAAGCTGAACTTTGCATTTGGGTCTGCTGTTTATTTCTGAAAGAAGTCTAAAGAGGAAAATTAGTGTTCCCAGGATGTAGGCTGTAAAAAATGCTGTCAAAATAGACCTTTGTTCTTTAACAGTTCAGTATTGTGTTGACTGTGTAGTTCACAGGATAACAACTTGCCTGAGATGGGTTTTAACTCCTGTTATGGAGACTGGACTTCCATTTTACATAGGCAAGTTATTTTCCATCTCATTGGAAGAGGTTCTCCATCTGTTAAATGCAAACAATAATTTTCCTCTGTGGTTCTTTACAAAGCATCCATGCTTTCAGTTTGATATTTACCAGTCTGGGTGTGAATATGATACTGACCACTGGGTTAATTTTTTGTTAATTTGGTGGGCAGCCAGTTAGACATGCTATACAGTATCTTCTGAAATGTTGTGATGCTTGCAAGTTTTTGTACCTTGACATGAGCCAAACAAGCAGTTTGCAGTAATTTCTAGACTGCTCTGATTTACTATTAGCCCACTTTCTTATAATATGATTTGTACATATTAAAACACACAGAAACTCAGTATCTTCTGTTTCCAGTTTCATCCATCTCAAACTCTTCTTAGAGCAGATCCTATTTAGTGTCTGAATTGGAAGATATCTGGATATTTAAAACTGATTTGTAGGTAAATCATGTGTTTCAACAGCCATTTTGGTATCTATATAATCTGAAAAACTATTTGATAGATATTATCCCCAATTTTAAAAAAGAGATAATACATGCAAAAGTGTCAATGTAAGTATAGGGGCTAAAAAGAATTGGTAAAGAATTTGGCATGTTTCAAAGTACTTTACAGCTTGAGCTGATGTGAAATCATTGTATGATTTGTACATCCTGTAAGAGAAAAACACAGGAAAAAATTCTGGGGGAAAAAAAAATCTTGTGCGGTTGAGAAAAAAGATAAATCAAGGACAATATATACTTCCATAGCCTTGAACAAGAGGAAACTGCCTCAAGTTGCACCAGGGGAGGTTTAGGCTAGATATTAGAAAAAATTTATTCACTGACAGAGTGATCAGGCATTGGAATAGGCTGCCCATGGAAGTGGTGGAGTCACCACACCTGGAGGTGTTCAAGAAATGTGTAGATGTGGTGCTTAGGGACATAGTTGAGTGAGTTAGGTGATGTTGGGTTGACGGTTGGACTTAATGATCATCTTCAAGACTTGAGGTCTTTTCCAACCTTAATGATTCTATGATTCTATATGTATATCAAATTCTATAGGTATATCAGTGATAAAAGGAGTACTAGGGAAAAT
>NW_010102777.1:0-4426 GCF_000699245.1 Pterocles gutturalis
CCTCAAAATTTGGGGTACTTCAGGGGGTATTTAGGGGTTTTTGGGGGTTCTGGGGGGGCACCCCGAAATTTGGGGGCTCAGAGGGGGGGTTTAGGGGGAAGGGGGAAATTTGGGGGGTTTTCGGGGGGGGCACCCCAAAATTTGGGGGTTGTCTGCCCCACTGCTGCCACATATCTTCTCCCAGAGAAGCATTATGGGATGTGCAGCCTCAAGAGGTTCTTCAAGGAGAACTTTTGGGGTTCTCCACCCCGTAGCTCCCCACAGTGGGGTTTTCTGCCCCATATTTACATCATTATGGGGTCCCCTGCCCCACACCAACCTCCCCATGGGGTTCTCTGCCCCACATTTCCCCCCAGAGAAGCATTATGGGATGTACATCTTCAAGAGGTTCTTCAAGGAGAACTTTTGGGGTTGTTTACCTCATATCTCTTCTCTGTAGGATTTTCTGCCCCGTATTTATGTTGTTATGGGGTCCTCCACCCCACACCGACCTCCCCATGGGGTTTTCTGCCCCACTGATGCCCCACATCTCGCCGCAGAGAAGCATTATGGGATGTGCAGCTCCAAGAGGTTCTTCAAGGAGAACTTTTGGGGTCTTCCATCCCATATCTCTTTTCTATAGGATTTTCTGCCCCATATTTACATTGTTATGGGGTCCTCTGCCCCACACCAACCTCCACATGGGGTTCTCTGCCCCACATCTCCCCCCAGAGAAGCATTATGGGATGTGCAGCCTCAAGAGGTTCTTCAAGGAGAACTTTTGGGGTTCTCCACCCCGTAGCTCCCCACAGTGGGGTTTTCTGCCCCATATTTACATCATTATGGGGTCCCCTGCCCCACACCAACCTCCCCATGGGGTTCTCTGCCCCACATTTCCCCCCAGAGAAGCATTATGTACATCTCCAAGAGGTTCTTCAAGGAGAACTTTTGGGGTTCTCCACCCCGTAGCTCCCCACAGTGGGGTTTTCTGCCCCATATTTACATCATTATGGGGTCCCCTGCCCCACACCAACCTCCCCATGGGGTTCTCTGCCCCACATTTCCCCCCAGAGAAGCATTATGTACATCTCCAAGAGGTTCTTCAAGGAGAACTTTTGGGGTTCTCCACCCCGTAGCTCCCCACAGTGGGGTTTTCTGCCCCATATTTACATCATTATGGGGTCCCCTGCCCCACACCAACCTCCCCATGGGGTTCTCTGCCCCACATTTCCCCCCAGAGAAGCATTATGTACATCTCCAAGAGGTTCTTCAAGGAGAACTTTTGGGGTTCTCCACCCCGTAGCTCCCCACAGTGGGGTTTTCTGCCCCATATTTACATCATTATGGGGTCCCCTGCCCCACACCAACCTCCCCATGGGGTTCTCTGCCCCACATTTCCCCCCAGAGAAGCATTATGTACATCTCCAAGAGGTTCTTCAAGGAGAACTTTTGGGGTTTTTTATCTCATATCTCTTCTTTGTAGGGTTTTCTGCCCCATATTTATGTTGTTATGGGGTCCTCCACCCCACACCGACCTCCTCATGGGGTTTGCTGCCCCACTGCTGCCCCACATCTCCCCCCAGGGAAGTATTATGGGATGTACAGCCAAGATTTCTTCAAGCAGACCCATCCCCAAGGAGAACTTTTGGGGTCTTCCACCCCACACCGACCTCGCTATGGCGTTCTCTGCCCCACTGACGCCCCACATCTCCCCCCAGGGAAGCATTATGGGGTGTACAGCTGCGAGGGGTGTAAGGGCTTCTTCAAGAGGACCATCCGCAAGGACCTGACCTACACGTGCCGGGACAACAAGGACTGCGTGGTGGACAAGCGCCAGCGCAACCGCTGCCAGTACTGCCGCTACCAGAAGTGCCTGGCCACCGGCATGAAGAGAGAAGGTGCGACCCACGGCGGCGACGTGTGGGGCGGGGGATCCTCGGAACCACGTTTTATGGGGTCTTCTGCCCCATAGCGACGTGGGGAGGAGGTTCTTGGGGTCTTTAGGTGTTTTCTTGGGGTCTTCTGCCCTATAGCGAAGTGGGGAGGAGGTTCTTGGGGTCTTTAGGTGTTTTCTTGGGGTCTTCTGCCCTATAGCGAAGTGGGGAGGAGGTTCTGGAGGTCTTCTTGCCCATGGTGATGTGGGAAGGGGGTTCTTGGGGTTTTCAAGTGGGTTCCTGGGGTCTTCAGGTAGGTTCTTGGGGGTCTTCTGCCCCATAGCGAAGTGTGGAGGAGGTTCTTGGGGTCTTCAGGTGGGTTCTTGGGGTCTTCAAGTAGGTTCTTGGGGGTCTTCTGCCCTATAGCAAAGTGGGGAGGAGGTTCTTGGGGTCTTCAGATGGGTTCTTGGGGTCTTCTGCACCATAGCAAAATGGGGAGGAAGTTCTGGGTGTCTTCAGGTGGGTTCTTGGGGTCTTCTGCCCCATAGTGAAGTAAGGAGAGGGTTCTGGAGGTCTTCTGGCCCATGGTGATGCGGGGAGGGGGTTCTTGGGGTTTTCATGTGGGTTCTTAGGGGTCTTCTGTGCCACAGGGAAGCTGGGGGAGCAGCTCTGGAGGTTTTCTGCCCCATAGCGAAGTGGGGAGGAGGTTCTGGGGGTCTTCAAGTGGGTTCTTGGGGTCTTCAGGTGGGTTCTCGGGGTGTTCTGCCCCACAGTGAAGTGGGGAGGGGGGTTCTATGGGTTCTCCTGCCCCATAGCAAAGTGGGGAGGTGGTTCTGGAGGTTTTCTACCCCGTGATGAACTAGTGAAAGAAGTTCTTCAGATCTTCTGCCCCACAGTAAATTGGGTTCTTGGGGTCTCCTGTGCCATAGCGAAGCAGGACGGGACGTTCTATGGGTTTTTCTGCCCCATAGTGAAGTGGGGAGAAGGTTCTGGGGGTCTTCAGCCCCATAGTCAATGTGGGGAAGGTCTTGGGGCATGATGAAGTTGGGAAATAAGTTCTTCAGATCTTCTGCCCCACGGCAAATTGGGTTCTGGGGGTCTTCTGCCCCACGACGAAGCAGGACTGGACGTTTTATGGGTTCTCCTGCCCCATAGCGAAGTGGGGGGCAGTTCTGGGGGTCTTCTGCCCCATAGCAAACTAAGAAAGGAGGTTCTCCAGATCTTCTGCCCCACAGCGAATTGGGTTTTTGGAGTCTCCTGCCCCACAACCAAACAAGATGGGACATATTATGGGTCCCCCAGCCCCATAACTCCCTTTCCCGCCCCACAGCCGTGCAGGAGGAACGCCAACGCGGGAAGGAGAAGGACGGTGACGGCGACTTGATGGCCAACGCCAACGAGGAGATGCCGGTGGAGAAAATCCTGGAAGCCGAACTCGCCGTAGAACAAAAATCCGACCAGAGCGTTGACGGCGCCGGCCCCACCTCGGTGAGTGATTTTTTTTTTTCAAGGGGCGGGGGTGGGGACATTGTGACCACTCTGACCCCCCATTTGTCCCCCCCCCAAAAACCACCCGGCTGCCCCCCAACTCATCAGCCCAATGACCCGGTGACCAACATCTGCCAGGCCGCCGACAAGCAGCTCTTCACGCTGGTGGAATGGGCCAAGAGGATCCCCCACTTCTCCCAGTTACCCCTCGACGATCAGGTCATCCTCCTACGGGCAGGTCAGGATGTGGGGCTGACCCACGGCGGCCTTCGGGGTTGGGGGGCGGTGGGTTGGGAGGTCTTCTGACCCAGAGGGAAGGTGGGAGGAGGTTCTGGAAGTCTTCAGTTGGGTTCTTGGGGTCTTCAAGTGGGTTCTTGGGTGTCTTCTGCCCCATAGCAAAGTGCGGAGGAGGTTCTGGAGGTCTTCAAGGGTGTTCTTGGGGTCTTCTGCCCCACAGAGAAGTTGGGAGGAGGTTCTGGGGGTCTTCAGTTGGGTTTTTGGGGTCTTCAAGTGGGTTCTTGGGGTCTTCTGCCCCGTAGGGAAGTGCGGAGGACTTTCTGGAGGTCTTCAGTTGGGTTCTTGGGGTCTTCAAGTGGGTTCTTGGGGTCTTCTGCCCCTTAGGGAAGTTGGGAGGAGGTTCTGGGTGTCTTCAGGTGGGTTCTTGGGGTCTTCTGCCCCATAGCGAAGTGGGGAGGAGGTTCTTTGGGTCTTCAGGTGGGTTCATGGGGTCTTCTGCCCCATAGCGAGGTGGGGAGAGGGTTCTGGGGGTCTTCAAGTGGGTTCCTCGCGTCTTCAGGTGGGTTCTTTGCTGCCCCATAGTGAAGTGGGGAGAAGGTTCTGGAGGTCTTCAAGGGGGTTCCTCGCGTCTTCAGGTGGGTTCTTGGGGGTCTTCAGGTGGGTTCTTGGGGGGTCTTCTGCCCCATAGTGAGGTGGGGAGGAGTTTCTGGAGGTCTTCAAGTAGCTTCTTGGGGTCTTCTGCCCCGTGGTGATGTTGGGAGGGGGTTCTTGGGGTCTTCAAGTGGGTTCTGAGGGTCTTCTGCCCCATAGCGAGGTGGGGAGGAGGTTCTGGAGATCTTCAGGTGGGT
>NW_010102777.1:4510-4735 GCF_000699245.1 Pterocles gutturalis
GACTCCGGTGGGGTCGCTATGGGTCCACCCCACACTTTGGGGTCCCCTGTGGGTCCGCCCCACATTTGGGGTCCCCCCGTGTCCCCCCCTGTCCAGGCTGGAACGAGCTGCTCATCGCCTCCTTCTCCCACCGCTCCATCTGCGTCCAGGACGGGATCCTGCTGGCCACCGGCCTCCACGTGCACCGCAGCAGTGCCCACAGCGCCGGCGTGGGGGCCATCTTCG
>NW_010102777.1:4957-6189 GCF_000699245.1 Pterocles gutturalis
GCCCCTGCCCCCACCCCTGCCACCATCCCGTGTCACCATCCCATGTCCCCATTCCCTGTCACTGTCACCACAGTGCCGGCGTGGGGGCCATCTTCGACCGGTGAGGTGACACCGGTGTCCCCAACCTGTCCCCAAGGTCCCCAGAGTGTCCTCAAGGTCCCCAAAGTGTCCCCAGCCCGGTGGCACCACTCCATGTCCCCATCCCATGTCACCATCCCATGTCATTGTCACCACAGGAGTGTCCTCAAGGTCCCCAAAGTGTCCCCAGCCCGGTGGCACCACTCCATGTCCCCATCCCATGTCACCATCCCATGTCATTGTCACCACAGCACCGGCGTGGGGCCATCTTCCACCCGTGGGGTGTCACCAGTGTCCCCAAGGTCCCCAAACTGTCCCCAAGGTCCCCAAACTGTCCCCAACCCTGTGTCACAATCCCATGTCCCCACCCCATGTCCCTGTCCCCATCCTGGTCACCGCAGCAGCACCCACAGCACCAGCGTGGGGCCGTGTTTCACCCGTGGGGTGTCCGTGTCACCAATGTCCCCAAAGTCTCCCCAAGTTCCCCAAACTGTCCCCAACCGTGTGGCACCATCTTGTGGCCCCATCCCAGTCACCACAGCAGCGCCCACATCTTCAACCAGTGGGGACCCCATGTCCCCATCCCATGTTACCATCCCATGTCATTGTCACCACAGCACCGGCGTGGGGCCATCTTCCACCCGTGGGGTGTCACCAGTGTCCTCAAGGTCCCCAAACTGTCCCCAAGGTCCCCAAACTGTCCCCAACCCTGTGGCACAATCCCCTGTCCCCACCCCATGTCCCTGTCCCCATCCTGGTCACCGCAGCAGCACCCACAGCACCAGCGTGGGGCCGTGTTTCACCCGTGGGGTGTCCCCAATGTCCCCAAAGTGTCCCCAAGGTCCCCAGTGTCCCCAAACTATCCCCAACCTGTCCCCAACCCGGTGGCACTGTCCCCAACCCTGCCACCATCCCGTGTCACCATCCCATGTCCCCATTCCCTGTCACTGTCACCACAGTGCCGGCGTGGGGGCCATCTTCGACCGGTGAGGTGACACCGGTGTCCCCAACCTGTCCCCAAGGTCCCCAACCTGTCCCCAAGGTCCCCAAACTGTCCCCAACCTGGTGGCACCATCCCCTGTCCCCATCCCATGTCACTGTCCCATGTCATTGTCACCACAGCGCCGGCATGGGGCCATCTTCCACGGGTGGGG
>NW_010102778.1:0-2832 GCF_000699245.1 Pterocles gutturalis
AGGAGAAGGCACCCATGGGGCCGGCACCCTCGCTTCAGCCCCGCACCCTGAGTCACATGATGGACCCCCGGGCCATGAGGCCACCGCTGCCTCCCAGCCAGTGGACCGAGCAATCAAATTTCCTACCTCATGGGGTGCCTCCCTCAGGGTATATCAGACCACCTGGGAAAGCTGCTGGTCAGAGGATGCCGCAGCCACCGGCTGCTCTTTTTGGGGGACCACCTCAGGTTCAAAGAGGGGGCCAGGGAGGGGATTCCATGATGGACAGCCCAGAGATGATCGCCATGCAGCAGCTGTCCTCCCGTGTGTGCCCGCCGGGTGTGCCTTACCACCCTCGCCAGCCACCCCCGCCGCACCTCCCCGGACCTTTTCCCCAGCTGGCTCACGCTGCCTCCGCCGCCGGCGTGCAGCCTCCAAAACCCATCGTGGGGAATGGGAGCTCACAGGATCCAGCCAGTCAGACCATGGAGACAGAGAGCAACCAAGGTAACGCCTCAAGCGCCCGCCTGCCAATGCAGCAGTCCTTGCCTGTAGGGTTTGACCTTCCCTGTCTGCATCTGTTACCTGTATCCCCCTGCCCACCTCCCCTTTGCTCGCTGCCAGGCATCGCTCCCACCGGCTGCACAGCGCCGCCATTTCCCTTGCCAGGCCAGACCCTCTGCCCGATGGCGTGTGCTTGCAAGGAGGGCAAGGAAGCACCCCCAGGCCAGCTTTGTTGCTCTTGGGCTCCAAACTTGTAGGGTCTCAAATGTAACTGTCCTGCAGATGCACAAAATCCATGTCTGCAAAATGTGTCTTTATTTGGATTTGTGCCACTAGAGAAGTGAAAAATATGCCTTGACTTTCAGGCTTACTGGAGTAAAATTTAAACAGTGTCTGAGACTCGGCAAGAAAAGCAGGGTTTTCTCTAGAAAATAATGAAATTCTTGATTAAATAGTTGTGAGACATTTTTTAAGCATGTCTTTTTTAATTCTAAATTGGAATACATTTTCTGCTCCAGCCATCGCTTACATTTTTCTAAGATGGTTTTGTTTCACTGTAGCCTGCCAGGGATCCCCTTTATTCCAGCTATACCTACAAACTATTGGTTTGCCATTGGGTGCAAATGCAAACCATAGTCTGTGATGCTTCTAGAGATCACTTGGAGTTAATATAAAAATTCGATCTGCAGAGAGTTAGGTAAGGAAAGAAGACGTTATGTGAATAAATGGTTTAAATACTCTCCTTTGAGTATATGTCAGTACGGCATCTCCTCTGAAATGCACATGTGTCTCGTGAGCTCAACATCTCAAAGTCTTCACGCAACAGGACTGCCAGAAAGCCACTGAGCAGCTGTGTCAGCTCAGGTGGGATGGCAACGTGTCATGTGTGCCATCACAAGTTTCTTTCTAGTTGAATTTCATTCATTCTAGCTGGTAAACTAGAGATCAAAAAAAACCCTTAAAAATAAAACAAACCTAAAGTAGAGATCAAAAAAACCCCAGAGATCAAAAAAATAATTTCTTTTTCATTAATTCTAGCTGGTAAACTAGAGATCAAAACCCTTGCATCTTTTATCAATCCCTTGTGTGCTTTGCACTAAAAAGAAACTCTTTCCTTGTGTGGCATTGCTTAAAAGTCATTATCATTTAACTGTGCTGGATATAGAACAAAGACCAGGGGAGGACACTGAGTGACTGCAGGGTAGTAGTCGCATCTCCAAATCCCAGTTGGTTAAAATATGGCTGTGATCGGCTCCGCAGTATCTTAGTGTGTGGTAACACTTCTACCCGAGGTTTGGGCAAGTGGGGTCTGTGGACCAAAAGGGGCAACACAGCATGAAATCAAGCTGCTGCTACCCCAGCTTCTTAGCTTGTTCTCTTGTGGATCCTGCTGTATTTCCCAACTCTGCCTCTCCATTAGGCAGCCTCTGCACATCCATGTGTCAGACCAACCCCATGTGTGCAATGTTACCTTGGTGGAGGTGGGACTTTTTGTTAGCTTGCAAAATATAGCAGGGCTGTATCTCAAGGGTTCGGTCCACATGTGCCACCTTTCCAAGAGAGGTGCAGCCTCACAAGGAGTATTTAAAAGAGCCATTTCAAAAGAAGGAGCTACTAAAGATTGCCTAACTTTGCAAAAATTCACTTCAAAATCACTAAAGGTCTCTGAAGGAAAGACTGGGTGATGGGTGTGGGAGGGGTGCTGCAGACCCACAGAAGAGCAGTTGTCCTGGTGCCATGCTGTGACAGTCCTGTAGAGAGGTTTGAGCAGAGGATGGAACATTGTAGGCTTTGGAGTATTTATGATGGAAGGACCTTCATGGTTTTGTAAAGTCATTCCTTGTTCTCTTCCATTTGTAAGAAGTGGGATGCTTTCTCCATCCAGATGTTAGGGACTTGTTGGACAGAGCTGCCCAGCAGCTTGGGTCAGCAGCAGAAGAGGATGCTGAGATGCTACTTTGGTAGTCCTGGTTAAGCTGGCAGGAACTGCTCTTTGGCATGTGTGCTTTGGGTGAGCATGAGTAGGTGTGTGTATGTGTTGGGCAGGGAAGGCCAATTTCTGAAATTAGACTGATGTGTGACTTTTTCCCCCTCCTCTCTTTCCAGTGGAACTTCCGGCAGGCGTGGACGAGAAGGCTCAGTGCATCGGCAAGGCCTACGCCAAAATCCTTCCTCATCCCAAGCCCCCGCTGCCCATGGAGTGCCCCAGGCGCGCCTTACCCCCAGATGGGGAGGGAGAGAGCTCCAGCTTGAAGGGTGACCTGAAGGCAGGACAGAGCAAAGGCGCTTGGCCGGCAGAGAGCAGCTACGCTGGTGGCCCAGGCTGCATGAGGGACATGGTGCCTGCCT
>NW_010102779.1:0-25903 GCF_000699245.1 Pterocles gutturalis
CCCGCCCGTGCTGCCCCTCGCCCCCGCGCCGAGCTGTGCTGGTGCTGTTCTCGGCCTCCTGCCACCCGCCTCGGGTGTCGCTGCCCGCCGCCCTCCCTCTCCCCTCGGATTCCTCCCTCGCCCGGTACCCGCGCAGGTATCTGTCTTCCCTCTGGCTTAGGAGCACCAGCTCTCGGGTATAAACCTCACCTTCCTTCCCTGCTCTCACTTCTGTGCTTTCACTCAGGCCATCTTTGTTGTATCTTACCTAGGCAACTCCTTGGCTTTTCTTTTCTGTGGTCCCTGAGCCTGTCAGTAATGACTACGTTGTCTCCGCAGTAGTTTTTCCTGCTGGCTACTTCCCTCCTGCTAGAATAACATTTCTTGCTTTTCTGAGCTCCTGAGTGGCTCTGGCACAGCCTTAAAATAAGGTTTGGTGTTGTTCAGTTAATGTTCAGGCCTCCTCATTCTTCCAGTATTTTAAGTGCGCCTCTTTCTTTGATTTGGCACATTCTTTGATTGAAGATGTCACAATCTAGCCTGAAATATTCCTGAGAGAGAACGCTTTTCTTAAGAGCTTCAGCAGCAGGCCCAGATGGTTTAGATACTTTATTGATAAGAAAATGTGTGTGTCTTTACTTTGTATTTAGAAGGTGGGTCTTGGAGAACTGTTTTGTTGCTATAGTTATTCCTGTCCCAAGTAGAAAATCCATTTCTAAAAAGTGTTAAAGAAATGTAAAAGATTAGGACTGAGAAAGGAAAGAATGTTCAGTGAGTAATACTAATGCCTGAGTTACCTATGGCATCAGGGGTTTACCATGACTGCATACTTCCCATGGAATTGGGGGTGGTTTCGAAGTTACAGATATTAAAACTGCTTCTGCATTTTCCTCTGACATGAAAAGACTTCATAAATTAATATTTTTTTTTCTGCAAAATTGCAACTAAATCAATAAAGCAATGCTTTGGGTTTCTAGTTGTGTAAGGAACAAAGGTTCATTAAGGGGCTTTGCTTGCAGAGGCTAACCGCTGGAGCTGTCTGTATTTAGCTGTCTGCAAGAGTTAGCTCAGAGAGAGGATGTTTCTTGTTACTCCTCATCTGCATTTTGTAGTTTAAGAGACTTTCATCTGTGGTGTTGCAAACAATAGTTTCATCTTTGCAGAGTGTTAGCTTGTATTATCTCTCATGGGTATGAAGTGCTTTGATGTTATAATTGAAAATACAACTGGTTGTGGATAGCAGAGGAACGTTTGGTTAGAGATCAGTAGCCCTAGAGGAATACTGTGTTAGTGTGTGATGATGTTATCTTCAAAATGAAATCATTGTAGTTATGAGTTTACATAAAGGTAACTTAAAGTTTGTTAATCTAGGTGTGGAGTAAGGAGATTAAGTTTAATTTTGTTAAACGGCTCTTAGTTTTTGGTTTTTTTTTTTTGCATTTGGAAGCTCAATTTTTTCCTTTAATTGTTCTCAACTCAGAATTGCAGGCAGCTAACACAGAACTGATGAAATACTTTATTTTTCCAGATTTCTTATTTTATGAAATTCAATGGTTGCGTTCTACTTTTGTGCAGTATTTGAGCACAGTTTCATAACTGCAAAAGAATTGTCAAATGAACTGTAACAACCCAACGTGTTTGAAAATCTGTTCTTTTTAATTGAAAACTGAAGTTAGTAGTCCCAACCATTCATGTATATTTAATTTATAGTCTATTGCTGTACTAGTCTCAACAAGACCAAAGACTAAACAGTTATTCATGTGCAATCAAGGTGCAAGAGAGCTTAGTGCCTGCTTGGCTGGCCCTCTGGCCTGTGGAGCACATGGAAGTGGCCGATGGCTGTGCCGGTTTGGCTGTGGGATGTGCATGCTGCTGGAGAAGTCCAGGTGCAGGGTTCTTAACTGCCACTGCCTACAGAGACCCTATGTTGTCTGGTACCGGTGGTCTTGTCAGCATCACTGCTGTGTACACCGAGCCCTTCCTCTTTTTAAAATCCTCATGACATTTTGCATAACTGAAGACTCTGTTCTTGAGCTGGTTTGCTGTGCAGTGGGTGAGTAAGGAGGTCATGTTGACAAACAGTTTAACCACAAGACCAAATTGTAGTTATGACATGAAATAGGATTATAATATCTATGTATGCTCCTTTTAATACCAGGATATACTCCTGAAGTTTGTTGAGAACCTGTGGATAAGAGACAAAAAAAGGAGGTGGGAGGGGGAAGAGAAAACTCTTAGTTATCTGTGAGTTTAAATCCTATTTTCTTAAGTCCTAAGACACTTAATGCAAAACTCTTACAGTCATTTTGTTTGCAGATTATTTTTTTGTAAGTACTGTGAAGAACTTTCTGTTGACCTTTAGACAAGCTTAGTGCTTTGTATTTCACTGGGTCCACAAAGTTTTAATATGTTTATGTGTTAATATCTATTTCTGCTGCATCATGAAGCTAGGCAAATGGGCAGATCCAGGTGTGGTGTAGGATGTGGAAGCAATGCGAAATACACTGGGTCTGCAAGAGCTGGGTACAACTATCTTGTTGCAATGCTTTCAGCTAAGTAATGCTGCTCTTGAATGACCATATATTTGTGTTAACCACAGAGCACATACCCACTTCATGAGACATAACAAATACACATAAATGGCTGATCAGCATGCTGTGTGGGTGAATTGCATGTTCTGGAAAATAATGTAGAGATCTGCCATCTGATCAGTTCTTAGGACACCAGCACAGGTTAATTCCATTACTGGAAAAGTGTTTTTTTGCATTTGGTTAGAAAATGGAAGTAATTTTCAAGGCTGAGCAGAACTAATAAATTGAGTTTCGAACATGAAGTAATGATATTTATATCGTGCTTTATACTAGTAATAAAATGGAGGAAAATTAAGATTGCAATGTGAAACTGCTTTTAATTAAAGCTGTGTATTTGGATGGGAGTCCCTTCTTTGTGTCTTTGCTATAACTAATGCAGAGGAACTGCTCATCCTGTTGTTAGGCCTAGGTTTCCACATGTGTTTGAATTTATGGTAACATGAGTCACTGACATATAAGTTTAAGTGATATTTCCATGAAACATTTCCCTGTGCGGCTTGTTTGTAAGGCTTTGTTTATCAAGGCTGTGAAGAATGCGTCTCTCCAGTAGATGGAGTGTGATCTACGCGGAAACACAGAGGTTACCTGGCTTCCTGCCCTTCTGATTCTGAACTTACAGGCTCAGCACTGATATGGTAGTTATTTCTTGCCGGAATATTTCTGTCTTCAACGATTTGTATCTAATTCCTGTAACACTGAGGCAATGGTTTTATTTGACATTAATTTGATATTAAGTAGCCTGCTTAAAATCTCAAGTGGACGGTAAATTATTTGGCGCCCTTGTTGTGTTTGTCGTTTGAGCTATGGAGGTGGAATATGAATATATTTTGCAGGCTAGCACACTGCTTTATCTTATAAGCTCATTTGTATAAAATAAAGATTCATAAGTGTGTTACAAAAACGTGATCTTAAACAGTAGCTTTTGCTTCCAACTTAATAATTAACTTGGAATGAGTTAATGGTTCGTGTCCCAGTATGTGGCCTTGAAATTAAAACTAATGCTGTTCCACTGCTGCCACTGCTGGAGGCAGATCTTATGTTCGCGCAAATTCCATGTGTCATTTTACATCAATTTGTACAGATTGAAAAAAAGCCACAAGTCATTAGAAAAAATAAGTTATTCTGAGTTATTTTAAACTGTCTTCTTCGCTCTTCTGTTGTATTCTGCAGTGAGGAAGATGATGACTTTCAATATGTGGATCATGACTATGAAGTGCCACAGCAAAAAGGTTTGAAGAAGATATGTAACAGGGTGAAATGGACACGTGATGAGGTAATGCTTTTTTTTTTTTTGCCTTTAGTTTCATTCCTGTATGATACGGGTAGCACATGAAATATGTTATTGTTTAGTGTTGTGTTGAGATAGCATGTAACATTTACCGGCTGAGGTTATGTCTTAACAGGATGAAAGGCTAAAGAAGCTGGTGGAACAAAATGGTACAGATGATTGGGCTTTCATTGCTAGTCATCTACAAGTAAGTTGAATCTCTGTTTCAGATAAGTGCTGTGTTAATATTTATTTGCTTTGATCAGATGTCTAGTTTGGAAATGAGGTGAAATAGAAATTGGAAACACATAAGAGTAAAAAAAAAAAGTATTTTAAAGGATGCTTGTAAATTGGACTTGAGATCTAGCTCAGACCTTGGAGAACCTTATCAGCTCAGGCTGGGGCTTAAGTGATAGTCTGAAGTGATGAAAAATGATGCCTTCTGTCCACGCTTGCTATTTGTTTTAATTCTGGAATATATTCCTGCTTGCTATTGGTTTCATCACTTGTGGTAGTTACATACGCAGTTTACAGGTTGCTTCTAAAGCAGTTAGGAGAGTGGGTTGCATCTGAAACATTGCTTGAAAGGAGCAGGATCAATTTCTCAAGTGCCTTAGGTTTTTTTGTTTTGATGTTTGTTAGGTTGGTTTTTTTTGTTTGTTTTTTTTTGTTTTTTTTTTTACAGTGATATCTGCTTCCCTAACATGTAAATCTTTCCGACCAATGATATCTTCATTTTCTATGAATGGAACCTTTGCGGGTTTCTTGGGAGTGTCCTACTGATACTTAAAATTTCTTGTTTTGTTCCAGTGGTCAGGTGGAATGAGTAAAGGAGCTGTTGGTTCAAACATTAAATGACTCTTCAGCTGTACGAGCTGCAATGGTAGAAAATACTTACAACTAGAGTCAATGATGTTTGTTTCTTTTCTGATTAAACGTTATAAAATGCCTACTGTAAAACCATGGCTAGAATCTAAGGCTGGAAATAATTACCTAGAAGTGGTATTGAATATTGAAATGTTAGAGATACCTCTGCCCCTGCCTTTGGGATTCTTATATCGAGTGAGATGATACGGTTGTATGAAATTCCTGTGTAACTAGGTAAAAATAGACTTGAATTCTATTGTCTCTGCCAGGAAATGATGATGTTTTGTTACAAAACTCTTGTTGCTTTTAATCATGCAGTGTCTACTTGTGATTAACTTGAAGGTACTGTGGTCAATGTAATTTTGGCTGTAACAGTGTTTCGGGTGTTTTTTTCTCATCTTGCAGACTGCTGCTTGTTTAACTTCCATCTTAGCATGGTAACGCCTTTACTTGGTAGACAAGCCCAGCAAAACCTCTAAATCGGTACCTGCTATCCAGCATCTCGCACTGAAGAGAGTAAATAATCATGTCCCAGTGTTATAAAAGGTGTAGTAGTATGCTGTGCTGGGGCAGGCTCTTATCTGCATATTTCTAAGAATTGGACGAACTACCCTGAGAGTCCCACTTTCCTGCAGACAGTTTTTAGGAGGCTGAGTGAAAGCTCACTTCTCTTTCATAACTAGGAACAATATTTCAAAAGATCCTTAGTGAAACTGTAGAAAAGCACCATCTGTCCTGAGCAGAAAAAGCAATGTTTAATTAGTATGTGTTAGCTAAACTTGATATAAATCTGTTTTCCTTAATGCTGTAGTAAAGAGCTGAGAATATATTCATTTGAGACTTAGAAAAAAAGTTTGTTTTTAAATAAAAAGTATTTCCTTTAAAAATTTATTTCCTTGCATAGGTTATAGGTAATGTCAAAATCATGTCAATCACATAAAGTTCAGAGAAGGTGTGGAGTCATGAGGACAAAAATAATACTAGGTTTAGAGCTTTGTGCAAGGCTGTTTTTTTCTGGAGAAGAGTATTTTTAAGCAAATGGAAGAAGAAATAATAAGGGAGAATTTAACTGTTATACTTAGAACGAAGGTCAGAATAAGTCTTTTGATTTGAAATAAGCTAATAATTCTGGCTAGCTAATATTTACAGTTTTATGTGTTCAAGAGTTTAACACCTACACCGGTCTTCTAAAACTATTTCAGAATCGTTCAGATTTTCAGTGCCAGCATCGATGGCAGAAGGTATTAAACCCAGAATTGATTAAAGGTCCCTGGACTAAAGAAGAAGATCAGAGGGTAATGAAAACTAATTGATACTCTTTTACTGTAATGAAGTTGGCACACGACTGCTAAGAATGTGTACTTTTTCTTAGGTTTCATCCCCCAAAAGATGATGTTATCTAGGTATAAGATTCATCAGACATTATGCTGTATGAGAAAGAAAAAAAACCGCAGCTGCTTTTAAGTAGATGGAATGTCTGGTCTGCTCAAGTGTTTTATTTCCCTTTGCTCAGATTGCTAACTGGACTACTTTAGCTTACCAAGTAGAGGAGCTCTCTTTACAGCACTGAAGATCAAAGGTCTCACATTTTTTTGTTCCTCAAACCCAACAGATTTAAAGGGGTTGGTAATAAGGGAAATTATTTCATACTGTACTGTTAAAGAAGCTAGCAATGGTGTTTTATCCCCCTTTTCACCATCTCTGTTAGTCCGCGCTGCAGTTTTTTGCCTGCAAAACCTGGACTGCCCTGTAGGGAGGTGCACATAGAGTTTTCACATATATTTCAAATCGACCACTTATTCCCACTGTTTTAAAAACTGTTTTAACATGTTTAATATCAGTGTTTGTCAACTTGTGAATATGGCCTTCCTAATCTATTTTTTTACAGTTCTCATCAGACTTCTAAGAAAAAGATTCAAATTTGTAAGACATGTAGAAATGGGATGAAGTTTGGGAGTAGAGGTGTGGTTTTTTCCTCGTACGTATGTTGTTGAAAAAAGTCAAACAAGGCATCTTTACCAGCTTCTTTTTTTGATCTTTCCTAGTGTCAGTTTATGCAGTGGGTGACAGAAGGAAACTTCAAAATGATTGTTTTCATCAGTTTATACTTATATTCTAAACACAGTGAATTTGGAGTTAACAAGCAATTTTTTGATTTCTTGAAAATAATTTTTAAAACCCCAAGTCACTGTCTGCCTCCTTAGGCCTAGTGTCTTATCAAGTTGACTGTTATAATCCTAATCTAAAATATGTGTTTATCAGTGTTCTCAGTCTTTGATGAGGAAAATTAGGATTTGGAGTTATAACATGCTTTTATCTGTGTTCCAGGTTATTGAATTAGTTCAGAAGTATGGTCCAAAGCGCTGGTCTCTAATTGCAAAACACCTGAAAGGAAGAATAGGCAAGCAATGCAGAGAGAGATGGCATAACCATCTCAATCCTGAAGTAAAAAAGTCTTCGTGGACTGAAGAAGAGGACAGAATAATCTATGAAGCTCACAAGCGTTTGGGAAACCGATGGGCTGAAATAGCAAAACTTCTTCCTGGAAGGTGCTTTTCAACTCTATCTGTGTTAAATATTGGAATATGGAAGGCAGTCATTGCACAACTCTTTCCAATGTAATCTGTTAGTCAGGGAGCATCTGTTGAAACTTACATCACAACATCTTTATCTTGATAGATGCTGAAATTTTTTTTAAGATCTTTTGCATTTGATTATGTATTATTAAAAAGCCATAAAACCAATAAAAGACCTCTAAAACTCTGCAGGTTCCTTCAAAAATCCTCCTGTTCCTTTAGGAAAGAAAAAAACAAACTGTAGTAGAGCTGAAGAGTAACTGCAAGTAATAGTGGAAGAATGTCTTAACATCCTATGACTTGATATCAAAGTGCCTTCATTAATATGCATTTGGGGGTGGCTGTCTTTTTGGTTTAAGATCAGAAATTATTTTTTAATTTATTTTTGTCGAATGCTTCTTGTTAAACAGGACACTGAAAAAAAATGATCTTAGTAACCTTCAGTATTCCAGGCTTACGAGTCATGTGTTGCAAAGCTAGTTGGTTACTATGTAGTCTCTAAGTTAAGAATGAATTGTATGCATTGTTTTCTTTATCTTTGTTTCACGTATGATTCCCAACATATGCTTGCGGAAAACAAAATTTTAGTGTATAAAGAGTTTAATGAAATAAATTTTTTTACCTTGTACCGTTAATTGAAATTCAGTGTTAAGCTCTCCCTCTCTGAATTTAGTCTGGGTTCAGGAGGTGACTCTCTAGCTGTGCCTAAGGAATGTCAGCACTTGTTATGTTGGGAGGATGAGTCCGTAAAGGTGTGTGTTTAAAAATTTGACATTTTGGTTAAGTACACAATCCATGAATCACAGGAAATCCTTTGGAGGAATGGGAAGGGAATAGGTTGCATCTTAATAGGATTTTGGAGAGGAAAGATGGTTTTGTAAGGACAGAGGCATTCCTAATTAACTAACTTATTTGTTGGAAATAAATCCAAGATGAGATTCTTAGGTAAAGATTGGGTCCTAGACTTAGATTTGTAAAGAATCTAACACTACTGGGATGAAAAAGAGGGATACTTCTTTCAGTTGAGCTGAAATGAAGAATGGGACTTAAAGCAATTTTTATTTTTGTGTACTTCATGCTAAGGCTAGTAATAATATTGCTAGTATTTTAGACTGCAATGCATTAAAACTCTATTCTTGCCTTAATGCCTGTCTAGTGTTAAAAGTTATTTCAACCTGCTTGTCAAACTGCAGGCGTTTTCTTTCCAAGGGGAGTGACAGTGGGTACTGGTCTTCTGCCATGCCTGCTTTCCTCACACAAGATCAAGGGCACCCAAGAGGAAGTGGTATGTTCTTCCATAAAGCTGCATATAAAACTTGGAGCTGGGAATGCAGGCTTTTTTTTTTTTTTTTTTTTTTTTTTTTTTTTTTTTTTTTAGAAGGGACATCTTCCGGTGGCAAACACTACCCACAGTGTCCTTAGTATACTGTGGGACAGTAGGGTGATTGCCTTAGCTTCATGTTCTGCAAACTGGTAGCAGAGAGTAAATAATGTAGTGACAGACAACACATGGTTGTTCCAAGTATCCAAGAAAAAAGGTTCTCACCCATGCTAATAGCCAGAACCAAGGTTTTCTGTTTTGCTACTTTTAGTTTTCTGCAGACATGAAGTTCAGTAGAAGGAAGTTTTGAAAAGAGTAGCTTTCTAGTTATTCTGCCAAAACCCCACTGATAATAGAACTTTCAGTCCAAGCTGCTGGAGCTTTCTGGATTTGTGGCTTCAGATTAACCTACTGTACAAACCCTGTAAATGATGCCATATTAAAGTTTGAGATATGGAAACGAGCCACTCTTGTGCACTTTCATTTTAGGACTGATAATTCAATTAAAAATCACTGGAATTCAACAATGCGAAGAAAGGTGGAACAAGAAGGGTATTTACAAGATGTTATAAAGTCTGAAAGAGCTAGTTCATCCACACTTCAGCCCCAACCTTGTCTGACTATGGAACACTCGCACACTCAGAATCAATATTACATACCTGTTCAGACACATGTAAGTTCAAAATCCGGAATTAGTGTTTCCCAGTTTCAAATAGTTTATTTGGTTTGGAATTGAGAAATTTGAAAGAATGGAGATCTGTTGAGTATTTTTGTGATATTGTGGTAACTTAGGATTTGTAAACCATAATAAATAGCGTATGTACAATAAACTAGAGATAATTTTGTAGCCTCCTTTTCTTTAGGGTTTGTAAAATGATTTATGTCTTTTTAGATTCCAGCATACCAGTATGCCTCACCAGAAGGCAGCTGTCTAGAACATGCTTCAGCTTCTTCCAACTTAGTTCAGGTAAATCACTAATGTGCATTGTAAATGAAGAGTATGTACTGTGTGTTATGCTGTAAAACAAAGAGTTTAAAAACCTGTAACTTCAACATATCTTTCTTTGTCATTCGCCTAAATTTATGTAAAGTGCTCCTCTGTAAGTAGGCTTGCTAGCTTAATTTGTAGTTCTAGGTAGGAAAAAAGGAGCTGTCTTTGTACATCCCAGAAATCCAATGGTTGTGCTTATTTCTGACAGAAGCATGGCTTAAAACATTATGACCTGTTAGGATTGCCTAGTTTCTGAGGGACTTAAAGACAAGATTTTACTACTTCATGTATGTAATAAATATGACCCTATCTGAAAGACTCAGTTAAAATAACTTACTGTGACTTAATAACTGTGCATTTTTGTTCTGATAAACTTCTGTCAGTGTGTTGAAGATGCTCTTCTGCAACATTCTAAATGCTGAAGTACTGAGAAACTTTAAAACAAACAAAAAATGATATATTAATTTCCTTTTGCTCCTTTGAGCTCACCTGGAATGTATCTGAAATTCCTCATGTGTTGCAGACTGAATGTAGATGTTGGTTCGGCGTATGACTTCCTGGAATAATTTTTGTTACTAATTTGACATTATTAAAAATTTATTTTGACACAGGGAATAGTACATAGTTTGTTTGTACTAGATGTGTTAAAGGCATTCTGCAGAACTCTGTACCTAACCTTAAGTTTCCCTGTGGAGGTCATCTGTTTCATGTTGCGTTTTCTTGCCTGATCTCAGTGTAAGAATACAAGTCATGACAAAGCCTCCTATATGGCCTTTGACATTCTGGATTTCCCTTGGCAGATACTTTCTGCTCCTTGAAGTCCTCCCTAAACTGAGGCGTATAACTAGTTTTGAAACTCATGGCATATATCCTCACCTACCTATATTTATAGCAATAGTAGAAAGTTTTAAGGAGGTTAAAAACAAACCAACCAACACCAATTAGTTAATTTTCTTTTCTGATCCTCATGGTGGGATTGTTTATGTAGACACTGTCAGTAAATGCTGACTTGAAACACTTTCTTGCACAGTTAGTGAAGATAAATAACTAAAAATTCTTGAAAGCACATGAAAACACGAACACATCTACCAAGGTGCCAAAATTGTTGTTTCTATTAAAGACAGAAATTAGTGACTTTTGCTTAACAAGTGCTACAGCATACTGAGCATTTACAGGCTGTATTATAAATGGCCTGTAAATTAAAATATTAGCTTGTATACCACTTTAAGATGGGATCCATCTCCTGGTAATTGCTGGAGTAGTTTTGCTTGCGAGTAGTGACTACTGTATTACAAAATATGATGCAGCTTGAACAACTTTGTTCCTGCTATGTGTGGATTTCTGTTAAAAGTATAGCTGTGTTATAATGTAGAATCTTTACTGGGGAGGGATGGTGGAGGTGGAAGATAGTAAATGGCTTCTTTCTTAAATTTTTCAGCAGTCATTTGTTGATGATGATCCTGATAAAGAAAAGAAAATAAAGGAACTTGAATTGCTACTTATGTCAGCAGAGAATGAAATCAGAAGAAAACGAATGCCTCCAGTAAGGACTGTAAATTTCTGTAAATATTTTAATATGCTTTACTGAGATTGATCCTCAGCAATTTAGTAGTAGATGTTTGGGTTTGTCTGGTGTTTTTTCACGTGACCTTCTAAAAATCAAACCTATGGCTTTTGGGTTGTAAAACAAAGTCTATTTATTAGAATTGAGACAAATTATTTTTAGTGCAGTTTTCTAAACTGTGAAAACAGCAGAAATATGACCTGCAATTTGGCAGTTGTTTCTAAGACACAGGATTTTAATCCTCTTCAAGAGACAGCAAATTTGTTGATATCACCACCATTCAGTTTTCTAGATCAGTGATGTCGATGATCTGTTCAACAGAGAAAGGTGAAAAACACATAGGTTTTGCCCTATTTGATTTCAAAATGTCCTATAGATTACATTTTTATCAAACTTCTTGTGGGTGCTTGTAATACTTAATATACACATTTGGACATCACAAACAGTATATAAATTTGCACTGTACAAAATTTACATGTGCTTCAGTGGAATGAGGGAGACTTGCAGATGGCAATCACTTGTTTCCTCAAGAACAAAGGGCTGTCAACAACATCAAACACCTAACCAACCCAACCATATTCATCACGACTTTAGATTACAAGTAAACTTCCAGTTTTTGTGGAGGAGCTATTCCTGGCATTCTTTTGAAACAGCACAACCTTCTGCTTATCTAGTGCAATCTCCTTTTCTTCTAGATTTCCAGTGAAAACTAAAATCTGTTTGTTGAATACTAAGCAGTATACTGAAATAGGATTATTTAGAAGTTTAGTAGATTATTATTTAGAAGTTAAGTAAACTACCAATGCAGAATCTGCGTTTAAAAAAAAATCAGATCAAACAAGAAGTATTTAACATTCTAGAAATAGTTTCTAATCTTAAAATGTACCTGTGTTCTGAAGTGAAGATGACTTCGTAATATACTGATGTTCAGGAACACAGGAAACTTGCATCAGAGATGGCTTCCAATACAACCTATAATTATCTAAGTTATAAGCATGTATAAGATATGAAAGAGAGGTAAGATAAAAATCTTACACAACTTGAGAATGTGGAGTACATTAATGTAAGGAGAAGACTAACTGCATTAATGCAAACAGATGATTAGTGTTTGAAAAAGCAAAAATTAATAGTTATGCTTAGTCTTTCCGCACACTACTTTTTTTTTTCCTCCCTGTGGTCACATAATTGACTCCTTTCAACTTCTAAGTTGAATAAGAACAATGTGTTTCTTCATACTTCTTAGCAAGCTGTAAACTTACCTTGTTGGACTGGAAGTTTTGTCACGGATGATTGTGTGTCTAATACACTAAATAGCCTTGGGGAACAAACAAGTGAGTTCTACAGCATGGATGAGACCCGCGTCACCTCTGTTCATCAGAATTCACCACCTAAGTATTTGGCTGTGGAAGCAAATACAATGTTATCATCTCTACAAACTATTCCAGAATTTGCAGAGACACTAGACCTTATTGAATCTGTAAGTCTGTATTTATTCTAAAAAATGTTTATTTGTGAACATCAACTTACACAATATGTGTAAAATGCTCTTAAAATTACCTTATTCTTTATTTTTCTATAGTTTCACCCATACTGAGTGATTTGTTTTACTGCCTTTTTTAAAAGAATTGAGTTTTAAAATATTCGGTGTTTTAGAATTGTGTGAAAGATACAGGGAGAATAATTCAGCATATGGCTTCTGGAGATAGAGAGCTGTTAGATTGGCTTGGACATTGTAAAATAACCTTGCGTAATCCTGTTACTGTTTGAGTGTTTTGTATCTTGCCTCATAGGATCCTATAGTGTGGAGTGATGTCACCAGTTTTGAGCTTTCAGAGGCTGTTGCATCTCCTGTCAAGCCAGCTCCAGTGAAACTAATGAGGATTCAACACAATGAAGGGGCTGCTGAGTGCCAGTATAATGTCAGTGTTGTGCTTGATGGCAAAAAACACAGTAGCATCAGTGGTGAGGAAGAAGCAGTTATTCCAACAACACCAAACGTAACTAAATTCAGCACTCCACCTACTATCCTAAGAAAGAAAAAGAGATTCCGTGTTGGGCAATTACCAGTTAATGAACTGAATGATGGCGTGTGTAATGACGCCATCAATGTTGCACTAAAGCATACACCAGTGAAAACACTACCATTTTCTCCATCCCAGGTAAGTTTATTTTTAAATATGGCTAAACTATGAAGACTACATTGGGTGGATTATAAATTACAAGTGCTTTCTTCCCTAGTCGTACATTGTAGCCTAAACAATATGTCCAAAAACTTCTTAAAACATACACATAAGGGTAGATATATTACAAAGAAATTGCTAAATAATCTGTTTCCTCTGTTTTGAAGACTAACTGGTGCAGGAAGGGGACAGTGACTTAAGTCTCAACTCACACTTTCTCATGCAAATAATTGTTGATGTAGAGATCTATTGTCTCTGTGACCTAGTTAAGGATTAGGGATTTTAATGAGACAGTCAAGGTTTCAGTGATAAATATCACAAATGTCTTGGAGTACAGGTCAAGATCAGTTTATTGGGGTTTGTCAGTAAAAGCCCTTCAGATATATACATGTAATTTTTATTTACTGCCCAGTACAGGGGTGAAGTTTTGTTCTTTAAAGTTCCTTACTTTATTTATTTTTTTTTTCTCTTGCACTTAGTTTTTCAACACTTGCTCTGGAAATGAACAATTTAACCTTGAAAATCCTGCATTTACATCAACTCCAATCTGTGGGCAGAAGGTTCTTATTACGACTCCTCTACACAAGGAAATGACACCAAAAGATCAAAAGGAAAATGTGGGGTAGGATCATTACGTTAAACATCTCGTGATGTTGCTCAAATAAAACAAAGATTTTCTAAAAATTTAGAAATTAGTCTACCTGTATGCATGCTGTGAATGAGTTTCAAAACCCCTAACACTTAAAACTTGCGTACAAACAAGCTGTCTTCCTGTTTTTAACTTAACAGAAAGTGACTTGTACTGAGTTAAAATTTTTCCTTTTTTACAATACTGAACAAAGTCCAATTAAAGTTTAATATACCGGGGTTAATGCTATGGTGATCTTAATATGTTCAGATTCATGGTGGTGATATCTGTTGTGTAAATTAAAAATTAAATTTTATTAAATTACTGTTGATAAAGTAAAATATTAAAATGCATATATGAACACTTTTCTATGCTTGAATAGTTTTAGAACTCCCACAATTAGAAGATCTTTTGTGGGTTCAACACCAAGGACGCCAACTCCTTTCAAAAATGCTTTGGCTGCTCAGGAAAAAAAGTATGGTCCCCTCAAACTTATGGTATGTGATAACATTGTTTATTATTTTCTTTGTTAATGTCTAAATGTCCTCTTGTTTTTGAGATATTGTAAGCCTCAGCATGATTTTAGAAAGCGTTTGTAACAATGTGTTGTTTCAGTGACATTCCATATTGTCTGAGAGAACAGCTAGAATCTGAATAAGAAGTGTTTCGGATTTTGTATGTTAGAATAGTATCCTTCAGCGTAGCATGGAGGCATTGTCTTTTTGAATGGTATTTGGTGCATATAATAATTTGATCTGTAGTAATAGTAAATGCATTGGTTCCACATTTGTGAGTTGTTTTAAATTTGTGTAGCCTTGCTAACACTGTACCTCTTATGAGGTGGTAACATCGTTGTCTGAGATTTTGATTTTAATACTTTCTGCTTTTTCAAAATAAAAACTGTAAGTGAGAGAGTGAATGGAGTGTAGGTCCTCCAACTGGATAATCTAGTAAGAGCAAGCTGGTGCCGATGAGTGTGACTGTTATTTTAAGCAACTTTGACATTTGACTAAAAACTATATTATCTTGGAATCCTCTGCATATGTAAAAGCTGAGTTATTTTCTAGTTTTGGTTCTTCTACAGTGCTAGGACTGAAACTAGATGTTTACCACAGCATGCTAGTATTCTGAGAACTTTTTTGATGGGAAGGTGTTTGGAAGTGTTTTCTCCTTCCTAGGGGCTTACTTGAGTGACATCTACAATTTTCTTCATCCTAAAAACCAAAATCTTAGTATAGCAATTCATGATTCCCTCTGATTCTTCTGGCTATCAGAGAAGAATTTTTTTTTTTTGACTGTGGATAATATTACTTTGTTTATTTGTTTGTTCCAAATGAATTCAGTTTTTGCTCTCTTCCTAGCCTAGCTAAGGTATGTTAATGCATAATAACTTTTGGAATTCACGAGACATATGCTTTTCAAGTTCTGAAAAAATTCCAGCTGATATATATTGACTACTACTTTTCTGCAGACACAGAAGGTAGCTCAGACTTTGCCACAGGGCTTGGCACCATCTGTGTTACCCTATAGATTCACAGTCTCTCACTATGCAAATGGAGTGGTTTGACATTCCTGTTTCTGTCCACTATTAACCTCCTGTTCAAAATCAAATTTTGAGGGCTTAAGGGAATTCTTCTCCTGTTGTTACACAAAGGAGCCATCTGTATGGCTTCTGTGAAATTCTGTACTTAGGACTACCAATGTCTTATTCAAAGATTTGTGTTAAGATTGATATAAATTCCATTCACAACAACGGTCGTACTTTTATAGTACAATTTTTTGGTATGTTTGTATGCATGTACATATACATATGTGTTCATGTATGTTTAGTATATATAAAGTATTTTTATCGCTTTTGTCAGTGAATAACCATTGCTAATAAATGCAAACAAGTAGTTTGCATGTCCTCTTCAATGCTGCCTTGCAATTTTTGAGGCACTGTGTGCATGTATATGTTTTATCTGGCTAGAAATAACATGGAGTAAAATGAATGAAAAAATCTGCATAGCCTTGAAATGTTGATTTGTAGTTGTTAACTACAATAGCTTAAATCCTTTTATCTGTTGCTATATTTTGCACGATCTCTTTTCTGGCCTACACTAGTTGAACATAGAATATGGTAAAAACCAGCAATTAAATAGACTTCCTGTATTTTCTCCTCTAATTTTAATTAACTTAGTCACAACCACTTGCCTTCTTGGAGGAAGACATTCGAGAAGTTTTGAAAGAGGAAACCGGAACAGATATATTTCTCAAGGAGGAAGATGACACTGTGTATAAAAGCTGCAAGCAGGAGGTAACATTACCATAATAATTTCAAATAGGAAATAGCTGCTTTTAAATAATATTTTACAATTTATCTCTGCAAAATGTTTCTTGCAGCACAACTCTTCTAAAAAAGTCAGAAAATCACTGGTCCTAGATCCATGGGAAAAAGAAGAGGTTGGTGCCCAGCTCTTCACAGAAGATAATAGTTTAGATGTACAGGCAAGTATTGAGCTATTGAAAAGCATCACTGACAGCAATATTAATATAGAACTGGCTATCTTTCATTCTATCAGCTAAAATAAAGTCTTTGGATTGAGGCTAGATTCATAGATCTAGAAAGTGAAAGTCGCCTTCTGTTTGAAATGCTACTTTAAGTACTTAAGCAACAGTTGGACATTGGGCTTGAATTCATGCATGAATTCTTCCTTTCAGGCCTTCAGAGCAGCACTGGTAAAGTGATGTGGATGCGTTGCAGATTTGCCCTTATAGCAAAGCTGCTTCCATGCAGGTTGCCTGTAAACTTTAGCATATATGGCAAACTGAAGCTCTCTGTAATACACCAGGAAGATGGCATTTGCCCCTGTGCTTTGCATGCTTGACAGTCTGGCAGACATGTTCTGAAGATACCTAATTGCATGTTAGGCAGCATGTTTTTCCTTTTCCCACTTCACATAGTAGGGGGATACTTTAAGAAATATCAAGCATGTAGAAGATGAGGTTTGTGGGCTTCCTCTGCCTGAAGGAATTTAAATACTTCTACCTCAACAACCAAGACATCAAGAGTTCAGAGATGGGGCTGTTTTGGTCCCTCATTCCTTTAAAAAATAGCCCAATATTTTTGCAGTTGAGTGATTGAATAGATTAATCTTTAGTCTTGTAGTTTGTAGCAAAACTTTATTCTAACCTAGTTCTTGAATTAATGTATGTGTATGTTTAATTCTGAAAGAATAAATGTCTGTGACTCTTGATCAGGTATAAAGCTATATTCATGAGGTGGGAGCCAAAGTCCTTAAAAAGAGCAGGTCCTTAAGTCATACCCCTGATTATTGTAGCTGGTTTTCTAAATTCCCTTCTTAAATGCCTGGTAGACTGTGCCAAGCCTAGGTGTCTGTCTGCTGGGTGTTGGGTTCTCTGCCACCTAGTGGAAATTCCCTGCTTCCCCAAGAACGTTATCTTAGGAGGAGCATTTCTGCAGCTGTTCAAAACAGAAACAAAATGTCCCGTGTTCTCTTAGTAATGTCTTGTTATGACATGGTATATTGTGCATCACTGATGTTCAGGTTATTAAGCTAAAACCAAGATACACTCTGATGTTGTGGTGTATTAAAGGCAGTGGAGTGGGAAAAAGAATTGCTTTTCCTCCATTTTAATGAGGGATGCTGGTGCAACAGGAACATTGGCTCTTAGCAGGAGAGATAGTGGTAGTACCTGATTTAAAAATTAAAAATGTACAAATCCTTATGTAGAAATTGTGTGTCCATGTGGTGGTAAGTTAGGAGTAAGGTCTGAGGTAGAATAAATATGTAAAGGTAGTTTAACACAGTTTAATGGGGGGGTTTTGTAAGTGAACAAGTACATATGCCACTGTTACTCTCATCTAATTTTGCTCTCTAAAATTGCGATACACCTTTCTTCTGCTTTGCTGTAGTGAAGCTGAATTAATTTCTTTATATTTCTATTAACATCAGCATATAAAACTCTTCTGAAATTATCAATGCAGTGCTTATTTCAGTTCTTAAAGCAATTCCTCTTCCTGATACTGATGTGATCTTATTTTTTTTACTCCAGTCTCTTCATGCTTACTTTCACAAAGGTTGTACTAGAAGTGAATTACAAGCTTTTTTCTTTAGAACTGTTCTGTAGTTACCACTTTATCAAGTCTTTCTCTTAACAAAATATAATCCACTGTAGCTTGGCTTTATATATGAAAGAAACTGTCTACTTGGTAATGCTGAAATCATGCTAGCAGCTACTTGTTTTACTGTGCTCAGTATTGACTATGAATCCCAGTATAGACCAGGCTAGTTCTTCATATACTCTTTTTTCTTCATTACTTTTTCTTTTTCAGATTCTTTCTGAGGGTCTTTCTTATAGTATTTGCTTTGTTTACATTTTGGCTTCTTTGATCACAGCAATTGAAGACTTTTTTTTTTTTTTTTTTGTAAATTAAATACTAATTATTGTTCCTGTTCCTTGCCCTCTTTTTGTCAATAGTCAGAAAATGCATATACCACATCTTTGTTAATGACACCATTGTTGGAAATACATGACAACAGATGCAACCTGACATCAGAAAACCAGGATACAAATCCAGCAGACAAAGCAAATGCAGTAATCAAGAAGAAACTGAATGCATGTGCTTCAAAAAATGTCAAAATGGAAAAAGCTCTTCAGGTCTGGATGCAAAGAATTCTGTTAGTTTTGTTAGGAGGTTAACAAAGGATTTCTTTCTGGTTTCTGTCTTGTACTAATGTCTAGAATTGTTCGATTCAGGGATCTAATTTCAGTCAGTGTTTCCATGATCTTTATTTCTTGTAAGTTGATCATTTGTCCACAAAGTGTTTATTCATATCTAAGTTCTTTAAATACAACCCTGATATTTCACTGAGCAGCCTCTAAGATTTAAATGTGGGGAAAAAAAAATCAGGATAGGATACACCTACAAAACAGGTGTGGGTACCCAAGTCCAGCAGTAAGAAAACTTGACTTGGTGCAAACTAAATCTTTACAAAACCTAAGCTTCTCAAATTCAGCTGGCGCTTACTTCATAATAAGCCCAGTGGGATTCATTAAGCAGAGTTCATCCACAGGTTCTGTTTGGCAATTGTTCTTGTAACATGCTTGTTCTTGTACATCAGTATATTTCCCATCCTGTTAAAACTGTGGAGAACCAAGTTTTTCCTCTGTGTGTGTCTTGACCACCAGGTTTAGGGAGAGATTCTCTTTGACCTGACTTGGTACTTGTTCCAGTTTGCCCCATTGGGAGTTAATGGATAAAGTTTTTGTGTCTTCTCAGAATATTTACAGCTCTGTATTTATTAAAAAAAAAAAAAAAGGTAGGGCACCTGGAGCCTCATCTTCCAGGTCCCACTTAGTTGCTTTAATGGTGATGTGTTTTTAAGTACAGAGACAACAGTATTACTTTCTGATCCTTTCTTATGAGAAGAAAGAACAAACCTCATTTAATTGTGATATGCCAAACAAAGAATTAACTGCTGTGAATAGCTGCAAAGGTGAATACATATCTCTCTCCCAGAACTATGCTCTCAAGACTGCTTAAAAGGGAGCTTAGTCATACAATACTCACAAATATTCTCACTGAACAATCTTTCTCTTTTTGCTCTTTCACCTGAGAAATTCCCTCTCAGTTTAGTGGCCTCTCTAATCCTGAGTCCCTTCCATGAATCAAGTCATGCTAAATTCATAGAGAAACTCAAATAGCTAATTTTCTCAGTGCATCTATATGTGGAACTGATCCTTTGGATCCGTTTCTAGCTCAATGTTGGAGGGAGAGAATCTTGCATTCTTCATTATGCTGTAGTCTGCTAGTCTCGGCTCCAATTTAGAGCAGCTACAAATCAGCTTGAGATTCAATAAATCATGTAAATGTGCAGGGTTTGCTTCATGGAAGAAGCAGAACTAGTGGCTCAATTATTCTTCCAGTTGTTATTTTTATTCCTAATTCCTTTGCCATTTCTAATATATTCCCCAAACATGTGACCGTTCTTACACAGCTGCCACTTCCGTTCAGTGAAGTCCTTCACAGTTTTCTTTTTCATCTGCCAAACCATTTTGCCTTCCTTGGTGTCTCCAGACAGCTGCCAATAATGTATTTTTTCTGCCTGTTGAAGTTAGCAGGTTTAAAGGGGAAGATATCCAAAGAGAAGATGACTTAACATCCCTTTTATGTATCAGTTGTTGAACTAGTCTCTTTTTAAGAGTTTTTCATTTTGTGTGTAAGAACTTAAAGCATAACACAGATGAACTGCTGGGGAGCTGGATTAAGGGGTGGAGAGGGAGCTTTGTGACAGGTTTTAGGTATCGTATTGTATTGTAGAACTGAATCCTTTTGAGTAAAATACAGTATTGCTAGACTTTGATAATTTCTTATTACTCTGAAAGGTTGTACAAGAATTGCTCAAGTATTTTAGTTGGTTAAAAGAATCTTTTTAACTGAATTTTATTTTATGCAGTCAAATTGTGAATGGGAAGCAGTTGTTTATGGAAAAACAGAAGACCAGCTTATCATGACTGAACAAGCAAGAAGATATCTGAGCACATACACAGCTACCAGCAGCACTTCAAGGGCTCTGATACTGTGATGGTCTCTGCAACTGACAAACATCTCCTTCCACTGAAACCGACGCAGTGTTGAAGACGATTCCAGCACAATACTTGTGAATTAATTCTTTACTTCGAGGCAGTCTGCCAAGGGAAACCTTAAAGCTACCTTAAAGCTTCCTTTCTTCTTTTGACTGACAAAGAACAAACGAAGCTCTCGTATTCTCTACAAAGGGATATTACAGACAGTACAAACACCCTAAAGTATGATAAAGAATAGTAAAATACATTGCAGTACTGACAACATACAGTTTTAGGTCTGTTTTTCATATTTATTCTTTTGACTTGCATTGCTTTTTTTCTGTTAATGCATTTTCAATATAGAGTAGGTTTATAGGTTCTTACTGGTTTCCAAATGAGCAACATACATGACTGAATGTGCTTTTGCTTATGTAGCATTTTTCTAGTATGTAAAGAAACACAATGGAAAGGAGTATAAAGGAAGGATAGAAAGTTGCACTACTAATTTTCTTGGTATGCTGCAAAACAATGAAATTAGCTACAGTGTTAAATATATTTATTTGCAAATGGTACTAGAAGTAGGTGGGGGGGTGAATTAGGTTTTAGTGTAAAGCATCAGTATTTTCTTCATAAATCTCAAAATGAGATGATTGTTGAATGTATTGTACAGTATGTAGGACCAGAAAATTTTGTAAATTGGAAAGGAGTCTGTTTTTATAATTTATTTTCATTTTAAAGCTTAAATGTAGATATTTATATGTATGCAGGTTGTCTAGAAGCCAATGTTGTTTCCTGTTAAAACAGCTAAAATGAAAAAAGGACAAGTTTAAAGTATGGAACAGCAGAAGAATTACAGTGGTGAAGTGTACAAATCTATACTGTATGTTACATCTACATAAAGATTGCACTATAACCCTTAAATCATGTTGGTCTACAAAAATAATTACAAGGTATACCTGTATTATACAGCAACTGTTCCTGTACCTTGTTTAAATATATTTAGAAAGGAATGGTGGGGTCCTATATGTGACCCAGGAGTACTTCATCCTGCATAGGAACTAAAAACGAATGCATTTTAATTTTTGTTTTCTTAAAAAAGAAACTTGGCACCTTGGATCTCAAAACAATTGTATCTGCACTTAAGTTTGACCATTATATACTTACTAAATGTCTGAAGAGCAAAGAGAGCATTCTTTTATTTATGAAAAACCTTTGTCCTTATTTAAAGGTATACAGGTCACAACAGTTGCTTTAGTTGCCTATTTTAGGTATTTGCACTTATGTCTTTTTTTTTTGAAGGAATGTTTTGATTTGCTTATGTTGTAGAGATTTTTATATAGTTAATTTTTAGCAAGTTATAATGGTGTGCTATCAACAAATACTGACAGGTAAATAGAATTGTACACTGTAGTTTTAGTTATTTATAATTCAGAACACTCTTCCTCTCCACTTCCGGGTGTGCTGCTACAGATAGTGGCAGAATCAGCTTGCTGCTATGAGAGATGGAAAGAGCGAGCATCATATGCACTGTATGTAAAATTAAAAAAGTGATGTCAGGTTCTCTAGTTAACTTTATGAGATCAACCAGTACTATGCAGAGGTGGAAAGTATTCCTATCACTTTAATATCAAAGATGGTAGAGAATAATTTATTAATGGAGAACTTAAATGGGATGAGTGGCACAAGGAAGGTAATGGGTTATTACACTTTTTTAAACATCTCAAAGCTTATACAATCCTTATTTTTAGGAGCTTTTGATATAAATATTTGCCTGGCTATGATAGTAGTAGGCATAAACATTTTTAGCAGTTTTTAATTCACATCAAAATTTTAAGGGGGGCGAGGGGAATCCTATATAAGCAAGGGGATCAGAAAATACCCATCATGCCAGGATTACTCCTCACCTATGAAAATTGAGAGGAGGCAATTGGAATTCTTGGCAGTACTAGATTTAAGTGTGTGTTACCCGAATGGATTTGACAGCAACATTTAATGCTGGAGACAGCATTCAATTCACAAAAAAATGAAATAAAACATTGAGAGAGAATGAATATCTAGAATCTGGATGGTATATTTCAGTATAAGTGACATCACCAAAACTGCCTATACCAAGTTTAAGCATAGCTTTATGGTAAGTAGTATTCATTTGTGTTGGTATTGGTTGGATCATTTAGTTAACTCCTACTTTGTTGCTTTAGCAGGAAGGTTTTAATCTTTCATATGTCAGGCATCTTTTATTACTTTTTGAATGTTGTGTGCATTTGCATTTCTTTCAGTTTATAAGTAGATTGTACATGCAGCAACCAAACTTGCATGAAACCTAAATACATATTATTCCATATTTTTGTTTTAAGGTTTGACATAATGTGCAACAAATGCCTTATCTTAGTTTTTGTTGTACTACAAACTTTTCTTTTATGTAAGAGAATCTCACATACAATACAGACCATATTAATGTCAGAAATAAAGCAACTATATACCAGGTTACTGTAGGTGCCTTTTATTTGAGAAATTAAGCACTTGGTGCTGGTTAAAGGAACATGTATGTGTGTGTGCATGTGAAACTGCAAGAAACTTACCTTCTCTGGACTGGGCAGAGACAAGCAACAATCGTGGGCATCAGTGGGTTACACAGCAGGATGGAGTCCCTTGACAATATGTGCTTCAGCCCAACTTACTTTGTAAGCCTACTTGTGTTTCATTAACAGTTTGTGTTTGTCTCTCAAAGCTTTAACACAAATATTTATGTATAGGAGGCCGCTTGAGGGATGAAGAACGTTGCTAGTGTAAAGCTTTTTCATTCCTTTCATTTGTATGGTAGAAGTGATATTTTAGTATGCATGCCTGGGTTTTGGGAGTTAAACGCAAGAGTAAGCTGTGCGTTGTGATTTTTTTTTTTTCCTACCCCCTAACTAGTAGTCACAAATGCATTAATCTGAATTAGTGTTACACTTTGACTCTCTTATTTTGCTGGAAACATGGGCATTCAATAGATAATATCTATTGCCTTTCCCAGTTTTGTGACAAAATATAAACAGCAAACAATCAAGATAATCTGGTGAAGGAAAAGGACAAGAGGGACTAACACAAGCCAGGTCTTCAGAAATATGTCCTGGTAATTTGTATCACCTAGCTTTAGGCTGTATATACAAACTGTGACTGTCACTGGGGCTTTGCTGGGGTTCTGGCTGTCATAGCCAGACCACTATATGAACATCCTGCAGAGCTGCTTGTGTTTGTATGTGTGAAGTTTTCCATCGCCTGGAACAAGCGAGATGGGCTGACTGTAGAGCATTTGCTCTTGTGGCTGGCTGCTGACATCTGAAATCAGGGTGAAGTCTAGGTAGATGAAAGTGAAGTCTAACAATGTGACTAGTTAATTTTTCTATGTCAACTTTGCTCACTGAAAGAAAGTAGAGTGGATGGACAGCCAATAAGCCAAACCTGGAAGGAACTACAACCCTAAATTTGATTAGATTAGGACTCTGGAAGCTTTACACATGAGCCTGGCTTTTACTTGGAAGAAATTACCTTTAAGCAATTGATTGGTGAGAATAAGCCCAGTTCCTACTGCTATTATTCTGGTTTTACATGAGAATACTATATTTGCACTGAATTAAAACTGAATCAATGTTGTGAGTGAATCAAGCTTCATGAAATAAGCCTTTTAACGCTGTATATTAACTGACCACAGGTGCACCATAGCTGTGACCAAGGTTTGACACAATGCAAAGAACAAAAATTCCGAAACGAATTGATTCTTGCATTTGGTTTTGTGACAAACACTCAGATACAGGTTCGGTACCTACGCAGAAAATACACCAATGTTTTCTAATGCTAGACCTCATTTAATTTTTTCATAAATTTCCTTGACCTTGTGTAAACTGAAGCTTTTCAGGCTTAAATGCTTACTTTCATGAGAAACCTGTGGATTACTGTTTGTGTGCCAGCTGAGCCAAAAGATTGGTCCCTCTGCAGTGTACTGGTCTGTGTGGCTTCCCCTGGAGACAGCCAGCTTATCCCTTGAGTGGGTTGGATTCTTGCCCTGCAGCTGAAGGGAACAATAGGATCCTTGTAGTTCTGCTAGCACGGTGCATTGGAAGAGCAGGTAAGCTCTGGACATTTATACATAGTCTTACATTTCTGTATAAAGTAAAAATCCGAATGCCCATACGCACTGTATTCCATATTAATGATTATGAAGAACCTTCAGTAGTGCAGCTTCTGTTTGCATCTGGAGTAACAGATGTGCAACATGGCCTTCTTCAGTATCAGCTTGTGTTGGTGGTGCCGGTTTCTTTTTTAATTTCATTTTCTCTTCTGCTTCAGTGATGTGTGTGTTTTTTGTGAGGTACAGAATTTAAAGGAGTCCTCTAAGTTTTCTGAGAGTATCATGTTCTTACACCAGTAGGCATTAAATAAAGAATATTTTTTTAAAAAAAACATCAATAGAACAAACCTGTAAAACAAAGAAAACTCAAGGAAAACTTATTGAAAGACCATGCTCATAAGTAGTCGTACTTATGTAGCGCACACAGAGTGACTCAAAAGTCTTTGTAGGAACTATATGAACAAAATGAGCTATGCATGTACATTAGATGGAAAGACAAAGTTTGGAAAAGCAATCAACCTTGTCAATCAGAGCAGCTGAGGATGTGTTTGCATGTATGTGTAGGGATGAGTTGGCTCGATACACTCACCTTAAATCTGAGTGGCGTATGGGAGGACAGTGTCCTTGTCTGCCTACTTCTCATGCTGGCAAGCGTGTGTTTTTGGCAGCTCGGTGCTGGAGAGGACTTGTCCCAGCACTGGGGCTCGGGCTGCCGTCACGCAGCAAAGGGGAAGCACGTTAGCTGGGCAGAGCGGCCCCAAATAGCTGGATAAACAGCCGCCGGCAATTTACAAATGAATGCCACGTTCTCCTCAGCCATACGGAAAGGGGAAAGGAGCGGATCAGCGGTGTCTGGAGGGCCTGTGTCACCAGAAGTAGGCCAGTTTGTGCGTTGTCCTGTGCTGGCAAACGGCCAGGCTTTGTGTGCTCCAGACACCAGATGGGAAGCAATTATGAGTGTGACAAGCAGGTCATCTGGCAGACACTCTGTGGACCTGCTGCCGCATAATTTTTGGCGGGAAGAGGGGAGCTTTTTCTTTTCTTCCTTTTTTTTTTTTTTTTTGTTGTTGTTGTTGTGTGCTTAAACCACGTTGTGTTGTTAATACAACCTCTCCTTCGGCGAACTCCCAGTGACGGGGTATGGAGCATCCTGTGCTTGCTGAGTTTGTGTTCCTTTTGTGCCCTTGCTGGCGCCTACCACAGTGCAAGTGTTTTTCCTTGGCCAGCAGTAAGCAATGCTTACACTTTGTACGTCGTG
>NW_010102779.1:25935-44039 GCF_000699245.1 Pterocles gutturalis
TAGTGACTTGGCAAGGCAGGTCAGGGCAGGAGAATGGGGGAGCCCGGAAACTCCTCCAACATGGACCTGGTCATCCAACAGGGAGCCCAAGGGAGAAAGAAACCCAGTGCTCTGCAAGCCTTCCCACCTCCCTGTAGGGCCAGGTGGAAGGGTGGACCTTTTGGCAGCTGGGGCCAAGATGGGACCTTGTCAGTTTGTCCTTTGACCGTAGTCATTGGCCTGTGAAAGAGGAGTTTTGCGAGCCTGGACGAATCAGCTTAGCTGGCTCCAGCTGAGTGTGACAATACAGCCCCTTGACCGAGAGCCTGTTGCTAATTGCCTTGGGCAAATGTGTAAAACGCATCACATCTTCCATTGCTTTTGTCTGGCCACTGGAGAAAAATGGCGAACGTGGCCCAGGTTGCCTGAGGTCGTGTTTTCAGGGCACAGCCGGAGATGGCCAAGGTTGGAGGAGGCGCTGGGGCTCTCTCGGTGCTGACCCCGCAGAGGAGAGCCAGCACGGGCAGCGATGGGGGGCTGGCTGTGGCACAGGGCTGCGGTGGGGGGCTGGCTGGCAGCAGGTGCTTCTCCCCCTGCAGAGCTCCTGAGGAGCTTGGTGACAGCGATGGCATCTGACTCCCTCCCTCAGCAGTGCCTCAGTAGCACTGGTGGGAATTTCCCTACAAAAAAACCAGCTCATGCCTATAGTGAATGGCCCTCAGCAGCGTGTCTGTGAATAGCTGCAGCTTGAATCCATCTCGAGGAATCATGTTCAAAACAGTTTTTAGGTCCAAAGCTCAGATCAGCTCACGACAGATGCTGTCAGTAGTTTTACATCTAATGTTTCCTGTGGTAAAGCTTCGCCCAGAACTGGTTGGGGTCCATGTTTGTAACCCAGCCTGGCCCTGCATGGGTTAGCATGTGTCCCTCGCCCTTGGGGAAGGTGGGAGTAAGCATGTGTGTTTCTCTCATTTCAAGCTTTAAATGTCAGGTAACAGCAAAATAAGAAGAGAAATGTTGCCCTGAAGGGAACTGGTAGTTGGAAGAGCAATTTCAGGAGAGAAGCACCTGCAGCCTCTGATTCTGTTCAGCTTCCCATGGTTTGGTGCCAGGCTCTGCAACAAGGGCAGCGTGAGCACCCCTTCCAGCCCACCTCCCTGCCCCACGGCAGCTCAGCTCTGCGGTGGAAAAGCCAGCAGAGGGTCCGGCTGTTGGCAGCAGTCCTGGTCTGCCTCATCCTTCTACCTCCTTCAGACTCTATTCCTAGAGTAACAAAGGCATGATCTGCGAAGGTGCCTTTGCCCTGCTTCACAGACCAAAAATGTAAATACATTGCTAGAGTAACAAAGGCATGTTCTGCGAAGGTGCCTGGAGACAGCCCTGCTTCACAGACCAAAAATGTAAATAATTAAAAATGTTGGAAAAATTCACCATGAGTGTGCAAGATCTGGCCATGATAGGATGGGAGAAAAAGACAATATTAATTTAGTTAAAATCTCTGGAGCTAAGGGAACAGGACCAGTGGCACCCTCAAGTGCCAGCATCTCTGTGTGGTTGCCAGGTGCTGATACCAGCATGACTGGATCTGCACATTCGGGAGAGTTGTCCTGGGGTTTGAAGCTGAATCTACATGCACAGACCCCTAAAGTTCAGGTAGGGGCTGGACCAAAGCACTTGCAATGGTATCCTGGTAACTTTTTTTCCCCTTAGACTTTTTTTTTTTTTTTTTTTCCTTTAGGAACTCTGAGAGATCATTTGAGAGATGTGGGGCTTTTTTGCCTAATGACTATGGACAGAATATTTTCAGGCAGTGCTTGTTGCAATTTTTTTGATTCACAAACTGTGTGACTGCAGGATAGATGTGATCACATTGCAGTAGGGATTACGGACCCCAGATTTTCTTCTGTGAATAACCCCAGAACAAAAAGTCTTTCTGACTCTTTACTGAACATGAATAAAGCTATCAACTATTGATTTACTTAAGCAATATGACAGCTGCAAAACAAGTGGAACATAGGTCTTGGAAAAAAGTGACCTTCAGACACTTCAAAAGCTTTACTCCATAGAACCGACTTTTGTTCAATGGCTTAGTTGCCAGACTTGTTCCCTGCTTATGATGCCTCGCTGTGAAAATGTCCCCTCTGTGCCTGCCCCCTCTTACCCACTCAGGTGATGATATTAAAAACTCTGCTTGGGTTTGATGCAAGTGAGAAAGGAGGGTTTCAGTTCAGAAAAGCTGGTGAGGGGTTGAAATGAACTGGGGAGCTGAAGGGTGTGGGAAAAATTAGCTTAGCCCAGGACACCATCTTATCTTTAGGCACTTGGATTAGCTGGAATATATCTTTATTTTGTTGAGGCCTGTTTTCACTGAGCCTTTCAATGTCTTGCAGAACAGCAGTTTACAAGCCTGCTAATACCAACTCTGCTAATAAAAATGCAGCCACTTATAAGGCAGAAAGCAATGGTGCCAGCAAGGTTAGCTGGTGATGTAGGGAGAGATGTGAAGATGGAGCCCGCATCTAGGCAAAGCAGCATTTAACTCAGCACTCCGCAGTGGTAGCCTGCCTCTCCCCTCCATTAGGGTGGCCCAGGAAGGGCAGGGATTTCCCGCCCTCTGGGCAGAGCATCCAGCACCCTCCCGCATCCCTGAAGCATTTCTGGGGGTTGTTGCATCCCCCAGAAGCTGGGTCCGGACCTGGACAGCCCAGCGGGGTGACCTGAAGGCTCTCGTGCGTGTCAGCAGCTGTAGGCAGAGACAACTCTTCTCCTGCTAAAACGTGGCGTTACACTGCAGAGCTGAGCAAACCTGTGTGAAGCTGTCCTGGTCTCGGAGCCGTGCTCTGTGTCAGTAGGATGCTGGCGCACAATGGTTGCACTGGTAATTTACACAATACTGTGGCTGCCTGCTGGGGGCTGCTGTGCAGTGGCAAGGCTGGTGTAAGCCAGCCAGTTACAGCAAAAAGCAAGAGTTGTGTGAATGAACTGTTTCTCTTGCTTTTGCAGGAAGGTCATTATCAGCCTGAACGTGCAGTCTTTCTCCTTACCAGGTTACCTGCATGGAGCTGCTGTCGCCTGCTTTAGCGGCTGGGGGCTGAGGCTGCTGACCCCTATGCTTTTTGGATTCGGAGGGTTTCTGTCTCTGCTGATTACACTGCTTGAGCTTTCATTACACCTGTCTCCAGCCTGGCAGTGCTCACTGGCAGTAAGAAGGTATTTTTGACCCTGGGAGCTGAAGCTCAGGCAATGCTCTGCAGAGGGGCCCTTGATGTGTCCAGCTGCCGTGGCTGCCATGCAAATTGGGCCAGACCCTGTTCTGCATGCTTGCACCGATGGATGGGCAGGTGCTGCACATGCACGTCCTCCCCAGTACGAGGAAGGACATGGGGCTGGCTGCAGCATGGCCAGGAATGTTGTTGGCTGGGGAGGAAGGCAGCCTGGGCCAAGCCCTCCCAGTCCTTGGGGTCCCAGGCAAGCAGCCGTGTGGCTTGTTCCTGCTCCTTGCATGCAGAGAGGATTGACATGCGGCAAAACAGGTGCCAGAGTGGTGACAACCAGACCATAGCTGGTTTGCACATGTGGGGTGACACCTCTGTCACACTGGTGGAGTTTGTCTCATTTCTTTAGGTGGTAAAGGTCAGGGAATAAAGGGAATAGAATCATAGAATGGTTTGGGTTGGAAGGGACCTTAAACATCATTGAGTTCCAACCCCCCTGCCATGAGCAGGGACACCTTCCACTAGCCCAGGTTGCTCAAAGCCTCATCCAGCCTGGCCTTGAACACCTCCAGGGATGGGGCATCCACAGCTTCCCTGGGCAACCTGTTCCAGTGCCTCACCACCCTCATCTGAGGCACCACATAGTTACTGAGTATCTCTGCTTTCTGCTTGGAGACCTGGTGTCTGGCAAGGGCCTTGTGGCTGGCTGCAAGGGGAACAACAGCTTTTATGCGTGTCAGTCAGGCGTCAGCTGAGATGGGTGCAATGGTCACAAAATGAAGGTTCCCTTGCCAAACCCCGGGCTGGATGACAGCATTGTGTGTTCACATCCTTGCCTACCCCATGGCAGCTTTGCCTTTGCTGCATGTGGCTGGTCCATTGAGGCAGAGGAGCCTGGCGTGCCAGCTGCTGGTGGCTTCTGCATCAAAGGGTGTAGGGTCTGTCCCTGGAAGAAAATGATCAGAGGCATATTTCTTATTCTTTTTTTGTCCTAGAATATTCTCATTTCTTCCACTAATGGGTTATCCCACCTCGAGCATGTCACAGAAACCAAAGTAACTTGATATTTCTATTTATAATGTAAATGATTAAAAAAATGATTAGCCAAGCTTGGATTTTAAATGTTACCATCATGATTAAAAGAATAGACATTGCAAACATCTGGGTGTTGATAAACCCCACTTATAAGGGTTTGTTATAGACAAATCTTTACCCAACTTCAAATCTGGTTGAAAAATCTACTTACATGCTAACCTACAAGGACAAGTGTCAGATATCCAGTATTATGAGGGCTCTTTGATAGAGTTATGTAGAAGTAGGATTGCAGTTTTCACAGGAAAGGTTAATGTCTTTGTTACAAAAAATCACTTGCAGGACTTTCTGTGCAGTGTAGCAGTTGAATACAGTCTCACTAGGCTTGTCACTACACTCCCAGGCTAAAGCAGCCGGTAATGTCTGAAGCTTCTGCTGTGTTTAGTGGTCGGCGTTACTCAGACAACAGCTTTTGAGAAGGATGCTGTTGCTTCCTGAGCCCCACCTTTGCTTTTGCTGGCGCAGCACGGGAGCAGACAAGGTCTTGTCAGAGCGGCTGGTTTTGCAGCGTCAGCTCCTGGCACGGCTGCGCCGAGGGCTCGCTTTGCCAGCAAGTGCCTCGTCAGTGGCGGGAGGGAAGGACCGTGCGCGCTGCAAGGCCCTTTGCATGTCTCTTCTGCTTTATGGTCCAGTGCACCCCTCCTCCCAAAAAAAGGGCGCATCAGGCAAATAGATTGTGTGTTGCCTCTTACTATTTCAAGGCTATGCAAAGTGTGCGAGTGCAGTAGGAAAATGCTGGTCTGAAATAAGTAGAGTAAGCTGTTAGGATAGGGGAATCTGCAGGGTGGGAGGTCTGATGGGGTGAAGAGTCTGTCTGGGACCAGGGGCTGCCAGCCGGGGTCTCTGCTGATGTCCCTGCCTTTGGGTCAGCTGTGGGGCCCCTGGCTGCTCCGCGGGGCTTGTTAATAAGGCAGTTAAAAATTATGCCTTTTTTTTGCAGTGATTCCAACATGACGGCTGAGAAGAGGGACATTATTCATGTGTACTTCCATTTCATCCTGAATTGTCCCCCTTTGAGCTCAGCCTCTTGCTTTTTCTAGGCCTTCATCTAACTTAATTAAATATTCAACTCTTTTTTCCTTCTAAATGCTTCAGTTTTTATTTTAGTGATCTGTGTGCCCATTCATTTAAATAATAGTTCTGCCATTTAAAAAATTGTTTTCAATACCACATAGGGTTGAGCTGCTCCCTTGTGAATGATCTACGGCTTTAATAATGAGATTTCAAAAATCTCTCATAAAGTATTTATGGGTATTTGACATCTACATTGTTTGTAGAGTTTGTATACAACTTTTTGAGCAGGGGTTTTGTCTGAGAAATCTGACTTGTTTCAGTTTTTTTTTTTTTTGTCTGTGCAAGTCCTGATATTGTAACTTTTCTGGCTGGGTAACTCTCAGATGTGAAATTATTTTGCAGATGCCAATGTTTGAGGTAAAAATATTTTCTGTGAAATGTGTGTGGTATTCCCCCAAACAGTGATGTGTCTGTGATCAGCTCTTCTGGCAGACCTGCTTGCTACAGGATCTGTAAAGTGAGTGCAAAAGGGGAAGAAAGGCAGGCAAAGCATATCTGAGATTTTTTTTTCACACATCAGTAGGCATTATTTTATATGGTAGCCTAGCTTTAAATTCACTACAGTTTATTTAAATACATTGGTATGCAAAGGAGTGATGGATATTTTAATGAGTAGTTCTATCACAAAGATGTTTTTGAAATGGTGAGAAGAAATTAGAAACCTTTTTTTGGAAATAAAATGTAAGTTACTGTAAGCATGATGAACTGTCATCAGGCTGTCTATTTCAGTCAGGTTGGTGCCCCAGTTAGTCTCTAGTTCCGGGGAACCCCAAATTGTAAAATGGCAGGAAACACGTCTGAAAAATGCACCTTCTCACAGATGTTATGAAGTATGACAATATGCATGTGTCAGGCAGTGCCAGAGGGGATGCTTTCAGCTGCACTGTTAACTTCTTTTCTGTCTTTGATGGGGAAATGGTACAGTTCACTTATTTTTTTAATTAGTATTTCACATTTTTCTGACGGTGTACTGGAGTCGACCCAATGTTGCTTTGTCTACATTTTCATCTAGAAAACTTATTGCATATCCACATCCTATTCCGTACTCATGCCAATATTTTTAACAAATGACTAAGGGCCGGGTATTCACAGAGGAGTTCCCATCAGAGGCCAGGTTGTCACCCCACATCCTGGAAAAAATCTTTGCCAAGTCCTGCAGTGGGGACACTCATTGAGAGGACACTGCCTGGTTGCTCATTTTAAATACAGACACTGTCTGTAGTGGAAGGAACAGAAACGTGCCACCTTTTCCCTGGGCAGTGCGGCAGGCGGGGGGACAAGTCATCCTCTAATGGATGGCCTTTCTGAAGTCCGGGTTGGTGAAGAATGCCAACACCATACATTTTCTTTCATTGTTGTATCCTAAAGTCTTTCCCCTTGCAGTTCTGAGTCAGGTCTTCTAGCCTGGGCTCCCATGTCCCTGTGCAACCCACCTCCTGTAGGGCCGTGGTTCAGCATATGGTCTCCAAAGACAACGTTGTGTTTGAGGTAAGTTGAGTGACTTCGCTGTCAGCTGATAGGACTGAGGACAGGGACTACTGGGCTTTATTCTCTACCAGAGCCTTAGCTAACCTCAAAGAGTCTCTGTCTTGGTGCTCTTATTTCATGGGGGGGAGGTGACACTGCTTAGCTCCCAGGGACACAGTGAGATTAAATGTTGTGTGGTAATGCACCTGAGGTTGGGTGTGTGAATGTGTATCTAATGTCTAATGCCTCTTGGCAGCACCGGGGCTTTTCTCTGAGTATCTGATAACAAAAAATGACTCTACCACACGTTCACAAACATACACTTCCAGGCTCTCCCTGTGGGGAGCAAAACTTGGGTTCTTTGCCATCATAAACCCTGCATTTACTTTCCACTAAGTGCTTCCCGAAAGCTTTTAAATCACTGAGAACTATGTGTTACCACATGCTACTTGGTTTTTTTATTTTTTTTTTTAATGAATAGGACATATTTTATTTGAATCAATAAAATAGGTATCTACTACAATACAAAAAATCTCCACAGCAGTTTCTGGAATACAGAGAAATTAAGTATGCTTCTTGAAAATCTCTCATTCTCTTGCAGATCCAAATTATAAATTAAATAAATAAGAAAACCTTAAATACACGTTTCAAGATGTGGCAATTATTAAGTAGAAATATTAATCATCTCCTCTTCACCTCCATCCTCATACTGCTTAAAGCTATTAATTAAGAAATGAAATACTACAGTACAGCTTTCTCAACAGACAAAACTTCTGCTGCCCTGGACTGTGCAATGGGTACAAGGGCAGGTACCACAAACGTTCACCGTCTTAATTACCCCAAATGCAGCAAATGGACTTTTCCCAGTGTTTGTCCATCTTTTTAATTTTTGCTCTGCTTAGGGAATGAGACCAAAAAAGGGAACTGATGATTACTGTTCTGCTTACTCCTTGAACATATTGCATTGCTGCGCAAGGAAGTAGTCCCGCTGAGTTCACTAGGTTTATCTATATGTGTAAAAATAGCATGTGCATATGAAGCCAAGGCTTCTGGCAGGATTTGTATGGGCTGGGGAGAGGGTGGTTGTAGTGTGGTTGGTGATATTTGTAAAAGATGTTTCAGGAAAATCTTGGCCATGGCTCCAGCTTGGTTCAGTCATGGAGGACCTGATGTTGTCAGGGTTATTGTCTGGCCTGGTCATGGTGTCCGGACTATTACACAGGAGCAATGTGTCAAGCTCTAATTTAAAGGAGGGGTGGACCCCTATGAGAAAACTGCTCTGGTGCCCACCTGCTCTTGCCTGCTGCGGCTGAAAACACGTGGTCACTGCTTGGTCACTGTCACTTCTTCCCCTTGCCTTGCCAGCAGCTGGGACATTTCAGCCTGTGGTTAACGAGGAGCTGTGTGCTTCTCCTTTCCCAGGAGGAAGGAAGAAAAGCAGGAGGGCAAATCATCCCTCTGTCAGGCTGCTGGGCTGGAGAAGGACTTGTGCCTTGGGTAAGGAGGAGGTGAGGGCCTGTGTGATTTCTAGCTGCAGTCACACAGACTCTGTGAGTTGCTGAGCACCTCTGAAAGATAAGCCTGGGACTGGAGCAGTGATGGACAGCTGAATGTGAGGGCTGACAGAGGTGTTTTATGGAGATCTAGTGCCTCTCTCCTCCCTGGCAGACCCTGCCCTGGCTTGCCTCTGTCTGTATGAAAAGCCACAGTCCCTTGTTAAATGATCTCTTCCATCTCCCTCCCACTGCCTTCTTTAGCATGCCCAGCCCCATGTAAGCATCTCCCACCACCTTCTTGGAGCCACTGGTGACGGTTGCTCTCAAAAGCAAGGCGGCTACTGGGCTGCTCCAGTTGCTTTCCCATCCTGCAGACTTTGGTTGTTCAGGTTGTCACGCTGTGAACTTGTGAACCCAAAGCCAGAGGAGCCGGGTGCTTTAGCAGCCTTTCCCTTCCTCCCAGGCAGTACCGCAGTACCTCTGAGCTGGTGGCCCCTGGTTGGAGATAACTGCCCGGGCCTGCAGCTCTGCAGGCTGTAATCCAAGGCTCCCTCGGTCCCGTGCTGTAAGAGAAATTCAGAATATGCGTTTTTCTAAGTCCAGGCTGAAGATGATCTTAACACAAGCAGTGGATGGAGTCAGCAGGTGTCCCAAGTGCAGAAGTTGCCCATGTAGTTTTGGTTGGAGGGGAAGGAGCTGTAACCACTATTAATGCTGCCAGTGTACGGTTCATACCTTTGGTGGGCTCAGGGCTATGGAGCCTCCTCACCTTGGTACTGTGGAACTGTATGATGGCATCTCAGTATGTTTTACTCTGCTGGCTGCAAGCAAGCAAGTTTCAGATGGGAGCTTCTTTCCTCTGCTTCTGTCATCAAATGCAACCCTTGTTTTTCATTTATGCTTTGGGGAACTGGCGGTTAGATTAGAGAAGATTGTCACTACTATGAGCTGCAGGAGACAAGCTTCCTCCAATTTTATATATAAAGATCAGTATTTAGGCAAAATGAAGTCTTATAATAGCCAGGGGAGCACTCATACGAGGCAAGTATTGTTCATAACTAATATTGTCTGTAATACCAGTGAAATATGTTTTGTAAAACTTTTTTCCTTTGAGAAGAAAAAACAAGGGACCATGGTCAGCAGTTTCTAAATTAAAAAAAAAATCAACAAAATTTTTTAGCAAATTCCGTTAAAGCCACCAGTTCACAAACACAGGTCTCCTATATGCAAATATCTCATGTTTAGTTGCCTAGTTGCACTGTTTACATGTCTTCTTTCCTCCTCGTATTTTCCGTACTTAGTGAACTGTCTTGTACCACACAGGTAGAGAGTAAGTTGCTGACTATCAGATAACACGTAAGCAGGTTCTATGGAAGAAAGTATCTCTTGAGGTTATCCAGTTGCTCACAGTTTGGTCTGGCAGGACACTTTGAAACACTCATCACTTGTCACATGGCAAAGTTTGGTAAATGTGTGTTTGCAAACTTGCTCAGTTCTGACTCACCTGTTCTTTTAGTTTTTGCATCTTTTACTCCTGTCTTGAAACATCAAAACTGAAGAAAAAAAGATGTTTAATGTATGTCATTCAACCAAGCATATCATAAGATGTGGTTTTTTTCTCTCATGATATGAGAGGGGGAAGAGGACAAGCAGTGGTACACAACGAGCAGAACCTTGGGATTTAATGCCACTCTGTAATTCATCTGTTGCCTCGCAGGAATACACAAACCTCTTGGCAGGCTCTTCTTGTTGTGAGTCTGAGCTGATTTGGACAGGAGACGTAAAATGTTGAACGGGCCAGCAGTAGTTTCAGCATCTGGTCAAGACAGAATTTGAGTGAGATACTTGGGATTTTAGTATATTGCAACAAATAAAGGTCAATGAGTTGCATCACGTTCACCATTTTTTGCCTTAGTTAGTCTTTTTCCCACCATTCTGAGGCAATGGCATCAAGTAATAAAAGGAATATCGTTTTCCTGGATGAGCTGTGCTGTGTCTGTTCTCTCATCAATCCTAGAGCACCTTGTCCTGCCTAAAGGACCTTCTGTCTTTCCAGGTGATGCTGAGCCTTATCAGTCTGCCTCAAAGGCACTGTTTGTTGCCCCCAGGTACTCTGACTTCTTCTTGTGCTTCATCCACATCTTCCTCAGGAGGCTGGGTGTCCCGCACAGGTTGCCTCCCGTCAGTGGTAGGGAAGCTTCTGCTCCCGGTGGCAGCGTCAGGTCGTACTCTGCTGTCTTCCTCCAGCGCTGCCTGTGGCTAGCAAATACAGCACAGATGCGTAAGGCATTAATCTCTCTGGCCTTTCTTCCCTGCTTATGATGACCAGCCACTGAAAACCAAGGGCTGCCCATTTGCAAAAGTGTGTTTGCACCTGGCCCATCCCTGGGACTGATGAGCCCAGGGTGAGCCAGGACTGTGCTGAGCAGTGGGCTTGGGCACCGCAGCTGTCCCCTCCTGGCTGCCCCCGTTCCCCTTGGGCCCCCTTCACTTGCTATCAGGGTGAACACTCGTATGAGGGGATGGGCTGTGAGTGAGACTGCTCCTAGGTGCACGACAGAGGTAGTGTTTGCCACCAGAGAAGAGGCTGGTAGGTGGCCCAGGACAGAGCTGAGTCCTCCTGGCAAAGCCCTGGGGACAGAGCTGAGTCCTCCTGGCAAAGCCCTGGGTACAGTGGAGCAGCACCTGGCTGAGTGGGCTACACCGACTGACACTGGCTGAGGGGGATTGATGGCTCTGTGCATGGAGTGCAAGGGCACTGTGACAATGAACTTGTGACTGTCCCTTAGGTGGCAATGGCGGCCGCTGAAATGTCACCCAGATCCGTGTCTGGGTTAAGAGCCTACTGATGAGTGCATTTGTACTATGGCCAAGCTGTTCCTTAATTACACTTAAAGACAATAAAGCTTGGTTTAAAAAACATTTCATCACGTTTTTCTGAGCTGCCTTAGGGCAAATATTATAGACTTCTTAAGGGGAAAATACTTAGATTTTTAATCTAGACTCTTTTTTCCTAGTGATAAAACAGAGCTGTAACTAACACTAAGGCAGGTGTATGAATGGCCATGGCTGACGCTACGATCAGCACGTCCTTTAGCTGCTCTCTCCCTGCCTTTGGGAAGCAAGCAGCATGACTTTGCCACCAGTCACTGAGGTTTTACAGCCTCGGAAGAGACCTGCAGCTTAGCACTTCTTTGTGTTTCTGGTGAGAGGGTGACCTGTGGTGGAGGTGTCACGTCCCGTTCCCTTCCCTGCCCGGCAGTGCCCCACACGCAGCCCCCAGGCTCTGCTGAGGGCTGGGAAGGGACTTACTCCTCTGTAGAGGTGCTGTTGCCTGTGGGTGAGTCTGTGACAGCCGCCGCTTTCGCTGTGATATGGGCAACCGGCAATGGTGGGAACTGCAGGAGGAAAAAGCACATCATTAGGAAATGCCACTGATGAGTAGGGACCTCAAGTTCGTCTCAGGAAAGAGGCTGTTTCATGAAAATTAATAAATACTGTAAATCTCTTAACAAGAGGATGCAGTTTAAGTACGTGACTGCCTAACTCTTACCGACACAAATGCCGTTTGCTCACGTGAATGATCTCACCGAGCTCAGCACAGGGCTCGTATGAGCAAGAATTACACCTGCCATCGAAGGAGGGATGCGTGCAGACCTTTTTATTCCCTGTTTTTTATGTCTGGCTTCCTGAGGAGGTGAGGCTTTGTGCAGGCTGAGCTGCTTGCAGCTCTTCACAGGCCACCTGTACTGCTGGATGGGGGGCAGCTCTCCCAGCCATCGCCGTTTCTCAAGCCTTCAGAAACGTTTCCCTGTTTTGTAGGGTGCTGCTCTGTGGTGTGGGGTGCCCTGGTTCATGCCCCAGTTCTGCAATGGCCCCCCAAATGCCTAATCGTCAACTTCCCCCCTTGTCTTATTTGATCACAAATTGCCTGTGGGAACTGAGTCACATTTTCTTATAAACAGTCCACTGAGATTGGTACATCCTCCAGGATGGTAAGATAAAGTTTGGGTTCCCCAGAAATAGAAAAAAAAGTCAAAAATTATGACATGTTCTCATCATTTCAGGCAATAAACACACTTCCTGATTTTACTGGCAATACTAAAAAATTTCTTCCTATTATTGTCACTACTGTAACTGGTCTTAAGGTGTCTAGGGCTGTTTCCCCTGGGATTAATCTGAGACTGGATACATTTAGGTGTGCTCAGCAGGTATCCCAAGACTTAAAGATATTTGAAATCACTTTTGCAAGCATCCTTTGAAATTTAACCAGGTTAATTATTGGTAGGTACAATTAGTTTCATTACACTGAATACTATTAATTTGGTATGGTCATTTTTCTCGAGTGTAGCCCAGCTACTAGCTAGCAAGTATATTGCAGCCATCCAAAAGAGCATTTGAAGACATAAAGTTTCTATAGCATGGTCTGATGTTGGTGCAAATCTTTTCAAAGGACAGCTTTCTGTTTCAAAAATCTTTTTTTTATAAAATGTGGGGACTTTGAAAATTTGTTTTTGGTAAGAAAAAAGAAGGGAGGGAAAATGTTTTAGCAAAGCTGAGTCATTCTTAACCAAAGCATTTTGTCTTTCTGTTACAGAACAAATTTTCAGGTTTTGTATGATGATTTTCCCATCAGCTCTTTATTGACATTTTTGATTGATCTGATTATCTTGTCAGGATGACATTCTGGACTGTATAATAATTTGATGCTTGTTCTGTTTTAGAGACACTTTTTTTTTTTTTTCTCCCAATTTATGAAGCTCCTTGAGAAACAAGAGGCTAATTCCTCCCAGGTCTTGCATAGGCTTCTCTGTGCAGGTGGCTGAGAATCCAGAACCAGACCCTGCCTGTTTCCATCACATAACCCTTCCTTGGTTCCCTGAGAGGCAGTTGTCGTACGCCAGCCTCTGCTCTCAGCTAAGCCATATTGTGTCTGAAAGCCTTAACCAAGATTGTGAAATCTGCATATACGCGACAGACTGACGTGCTGTCAATGTGGGACATGCTGACAGGTACTAGTTTTAAGATGCATCAGACAGTGGTAGTTGGTCTTGCTGTATTTACTTACCAAAGATTTTCCATCTGACAGGTGATTACAGGATTTGGATGCCTCTCGTTCAGTAATTCTCACTGCAAAGCATAAGAAACATGGCACTATTGGTAATTATCCCATTGTCACAGCTTGTGTTAAAAGGCTCCTTCCATGCAGTTAAACCCAGATATGAACAGAACCCAGATTCAGATTACAGTCCCACTAGATTTGATTATAGCCAAAAGTGCAGAACTTTCTTTGTTATGATCATCTGCTGTGATGTCAAAATAAACAATTTTGGAATTGCTTAAGTAAGTCATTCTAGAAAGTCACTCAGCTGCTTGCTCCTAGACTTTTCAAATGAGATGATGAACTTGTCCTCAGCAGACCGAGTTAAGTGGGAGTGTTTCCCCTCTGTGAACACTTGTGTATGTATATAAAAAGAGTGGTCCCCAGAGGCTGGGTAGCACAGTTTTTGTGTGTCTTGGAGCCCCCACTGCCAGGTTTGTCCTGCCTAGGAGATCCTTTCTGGATTGCCCTGGGGAGTTGTTCTTACCTGGGCAGAGATGCGTGCTACATCCGCCCCATCACAGGGAGGGATTTCAGCCTTTCTGTCTGCCTGTGGCCGAGTGGCATCTCTCCCTGCTGTCCTCAAACCCAGAGGTTACTTTTCAGTTACAAGTGAGTGCTCAGCTGATAACTTATCCACAGACATTCCAAAAGTGCTGAGGAAACAAAGACAGGAGGGATTCCAGATTTTTTTCTCATGGAGCCAAATCTTCCCATTTCATTGTGGGAATGTGGATCTTTTTTTCTTCTTTTTTTTTTCCCTGTTCCTGGCCATTTTCAGTTGTCTGCTGTTTTTTAAAAGGGTATTTGGGTAAGCGAAGAGCAAGGATCTACAGAAGTACCAGGATTCACCAAGGCAGAGGATACAATATGTTTCACAACGGCTGTGACCAATGGAATACAAATAATGACAGCAAACATCAGAAATAGCCAAGGTGCTGCTTATAGTGCTGTCTCCAGCATGACTTGCAGTCAGAACTGTCTTCTTCTGGGGGCAACACTTGACCATGATAAATATCTTAACTAGCTTCTCTCTTCCTGCTCCTCCCCCGACCAGTAATTCCATTAGGTACCTGACTGTATCCCTCATGTCAATGTTTAATTCAATTAACTCCTCTCGTCTTGCATATGAGGTACTAACAGTATTCAGCAAGTGGCTCCAGGCATTGGTACTTCAGCAGATGTCCGTACTTTTTCTTTGTTTTTTGTTTTTCTTTTTTTCTTTGTTTGCTCTTATAGCATCTCATTCTTCCCTTCAGCTGGTCTCTCTTCTTACTAGGTATAGAAAATGTTCTGGCATAGTTTTAGCAAAATATGTAAACAAAAGTAAGTCCTCATGGCTTTAGTTTCACTCTACTACCCAGATTTCAAGTTGCGCTTTACCAAATCTGAAATCTCCTTAATGTTCAACAGTACTTGTCTATGGAGTAAACATGGAAATCAGTACAGACACAACTATTTCCAGTAAGGAAGCTGAAGGATGTTTTTGAAGGGTGAAATTTCTGCAGAGGTCACATTTGTACAGAGATTAATGAAAACAGATTATGCATATCCAGGGACAAACACCTCACTTTGTATCACATTATGCTGGCTCTCCAGCTGTTTCTCAACAGCTGGAGAAAACTTTCTGGACGCTCTCATGGCATCCTGTTCTCTGTGTAGGTGGTATTAGTACCATGTGTGCTGAAGCTGGACACTGCAGCATATCAGAGCAATAAAAATTCATAAAAATATTTGCAAATGCTTCTACTTACCTTCCTTTAAAATGCTAAATTTGTAAAGTCAGGCATTCAAAAGTTATGAAACACCAGAACTGGACCAGAGTTATTTCATCCCCCAAGGACCTAGACATTGAGGTTCGGTCTCTAATTTGTGACCAGAAACCATTTTCCCACACTTTCAGCTTCACTCCCATGGACAGTGTTCACTCCAAAAGCAGTTGGTCATCTCTAGCTTTTATTGCTCAGTGCACAGTCCTATACCTATTTTCTCCACCAGCCAACCCTCTGAGGGAAAAGCTATTAATATTTTCATGGGCTTTTCTGTACTGCTGATCACTGGGCTCACCATCCGCACAAATGTTTTTAAGAAACCAGCTTCCTCACCTCCTGGAGGACAAGGAGTTATGCCATGGAAACAGAGGTAGGTACTGAGTTTAAGACTAGAAGCTCCTGGGATGCAGTTTTTCAGAGGCTTGAGCAGGATGAAGCCCTGTTCGTAGTCAAAGTCCAGTTGTTAGTGCAGCAGGAACTGAGCGCTCCCGGGTGTTGCAGTCGTAGATGTGAAGCCGGCACCCAGAAAAGGGGGATACATCGGCTGTGTGAGGTAATGAGCATCACTGAGGAGTCTGGCGCCAGCGACAGACAGACCTTGGGGAGCTACTGCAGGAGATGCCCTGCCGTGGCCCCTGAGCACCTTCTGTGCTGAGGGAACAGAGGTCCGACAAGCAGCCTCACCGTGCTGCACAAGCTGAGGCAGCCCTGCAGTAGCTCTTTTGTCTTGCCCTGTTCTCCTAGCCCCCTCCTTCCACTCCTCAGTCAGTCCTTTTTGTCTCTCTTTTGTTCAAATTTAAACTTAGTTTCTTCCTCTTTCCCATTCAGCATCCCAGTTTCTTTGCCCACTCGCTTCCCTTTCTCCCCCTAGGAGAACTGTTTCCCCCTTTACTGCTCTCCTCTTTGGCTTCCTATGCCTTTTCTCCTGTTCACACCTATCTGTCATCCTTTACCTCTTGTTTCCCCTAACAGCAGAGGCCAGCAGTCCCTCCCTTTCTCCCTTGCTGGCTCTCTGCCACCCTTTACCCTGCAGCCGGTCCCAGACACTCCTCCTCCTCCTCCTCCTCTCCCCCTTCCAGTCCTGAAGCCCCAGTTCTTTGTTCAGCCACATCTTGGCTCCAGTCCCAGTTTGAGATCTTTCCCATGTCTCTTCCTTCCCAGTTTCCCAGGCCCTGCTCTTGTCTGGTCTGTGTTCCTAATGGGGTGCCTTATGAGCCACGTGAGTGCAGACTCATGGTGTGAAGAACGTGCACTTTCACAGCAGTAGCTGCTTTACAGATTTTGCACCTTTTAACAGCTAAATGTCCAATGCCTCTACCAAACCTGTTCCATATGGGATTTTTTCAAAGGCTTATGACTTGGCTGCATCTGGGTGGTTTTTCAAGAGAGAGCAAAAGATGAGTTTTTGATTAAAAGGCCACCCCCTGCCAAACTGCCTGGCCTTCTCCAGCTTTGACCTTCCAAACATAACACACCCACGTTGAAGGAGCAGAAGGACCAGTCTGTTTGTGTTTACTCATTTCCTTGGTTTTGAATTGGCAAACTCTGTTTTTCCTTCACAGTTTCTCACAAATATGCTGAACAATTTTTGTTTTAAAAACAAAGTCAGGCCTGTGGCTGACACCCAGAATCTAAAATTTCATCCCAAATAATTATGTTTTGTCAAGTTCTCAGCAGGGATCTTATATAATAAGATGACTCAGGCCAACTCAGTAATACACATTCTGTCATCTCTAAAATATTGTCAGCCTTCGGAAAGGGAGTGCTTATGACTCTGAATAAGGCGAGAGCTCTTCAATGCCATGGTCATTGTCTCATTAATTCCACTGTACATTTTAAGCATGGAAGTATCCTTCACGTACACAACAAAGTGCCTGCTTTGCTGCAAACTGGAAGACTGCAGTATCTAAAAATGTTCTGAAGCCACAGAGGAATAAAGCCACTTCTGCGGACTTACCGTGCTGGGGAGGGCCCTTGGTGGGGCAGGGTCCCCGCTGCCCCTTGTGCAGGTGGCCCAAGCCCTGCACCTCGTCTTCGCTGTATGGCACCTGGAGGAGGTCACCCTGGGGGGGCTGTAGCGTCTCTGTCCTATGGGGCCGATGATCAGATACAGCTACTACCTGCAGGGAAGGGGCAAAACCATCCTGTTAGACCTGGCTTTGGAGATTAAGGGGTCTGTCAAGCTCACAGCAGAGCAGCATGGTGCTTGCTCTTCCCACTGCTTTACTGTCATCTAAACGTGATGTTGTTGGGTGGGGACTGTGGGGTCTGAGGGGTTTGTTTTGTTTGTATCCCACCTCCATCCTCCTCTATAGAAGTATGGAAAAATCTGGGACCCAGCTACTTAGTTGCAGCTTTCTGTATTCTCCTCAGGAGACGGAAATGTGTTCCTTTTCAAGATCTACTGAATTGGATATGCCTTTGAGACAGCTTAAATTTGATTTCTTATTGCATCATATCTCGGGCAATCAGTTAAACTTATGCAATGTGAATTACAAATGCTATTTCTTCATGGCCTCTCCTGTGTTTTGGACTTACTTATATTTTATACCTGGTAAACGACTACAGAGGATACAGGGCGGTGAATAATTATGCTCCTAGAGATTAATTTTCACAAACATGATCTTGCACAAACAAAATTCACTGAGAGCTGCATCTTTGAACATAAGGCCCCTCCGTATCTCGAACAGAGTCCCTGAAAATGCGCATGAACAAAATCAAGTTCTTTTCTACGTCGATCACGACTAAGCCATGGCACTCGCTGTGCTGCCACAGGCAGCTGGGAAGGCCAGAGCTAACGTGAATTCAAAAACCCAGGGACAGGCTCCAAGCAGGTGGATCCATCAAGACTGTTATCCAGGATAGTCCGGAAACAATTTTCTCAAGATTAAAGTCCTGACAGCAGGGA
>NW_010102779.1:44052-82503 GCF_000699245.1 Pterocles gutturalis
GGGTTTTTTTTTGTTCAATCTTTTTTTATTCTTCCCTGAAGACTTGCCACTACCTCACAGAGAACCAGGTAATCAGGGCAGAGATCCAAACCAGCAAGGAAATAAGACTCGTGGCAACAGTTACGACTGTTCCCTATTAGGCTTGTGTTGATCTTATGTTGGAAGACAAGGAGAAAAGCAGTTGCTTGCATCTAACTGACGAGTGATAGTGGCCATCTACATGTTTTATATACAAATACAGTTATTTTGTCTCAAGAAGGGGACTTGCAACTGAGCATCCTGCTGTTGGCATAGAAAAAGCCTTAATTCCATCTATTGCTCTGCCTTCTAACATGCACTCAAGATAAAAACAAGACTGCATTCAAGTGTGTCCCCTCGTGCAAAATTGACCATTTTCTTTAAGTAAGTTTTAACTCAGTTTGCCATTAATCTGAAATATTCTGTGTACGTGAATTGTTACACAGATATAAAAACACATGCAAAGCAATGTTTTCCAAAACAGGAAAAAAAAATCCCCAACCTGGCCACATTTTAGTCTTTTCACTCTATGTACCCTCAGGAGTCTGGAGGAGGCTACATGACCTAGATCCTATTGATGAGCAAGATAAGGAGCAGAAGCTGCCCAACAGCAGGCAAAAGTACTGCTGGAAAGGGCTGGTGAGGCAACCTAAGCCTAATCCAAGACCTAAGAGGGGTTTTCTCATAGTTCTGTGGATTTTTGGCACACAGCCTAACACTGTCCATGCTCTGTAAGCTACTTAAGGACATGCCCAGTGTTAAGTTAAAGTCAAAGGGACTGCTGGTGTCCTTGAAGAGAAGCACGTGCTAAAGGAGGCTGTGGCTGGGGCCACAACTCTGGTGCTGCTGGGCAGAGCCGAGCCTCAGCGTTGCTCTGGTAATTCAGAAACGAGGGTGATGCTGGTGGTGAGAGGCCTCCTGCTGCTGCTTAAGCAGTTGGTGTTGGCTCTCTCACAGCTGCCCCTGGAATTCTCCATCCCTCTGCGGGCTCCTGTGTCCATGCATGCCCTGACCACCTGAACTGTGCAAGCTGCTTACCAGAGGCATTACCCTCAGTGACTTCGGTGGGGACACCTGTCTTCATTATGAATACAATGAGGCTGGGGCTGGCAGGGATCTCTCATGACAGCCCTTGGAGCTTGCTTTGCATGAACCAGGCTCTTCTGGCTTTCCAGGAACACTACAAAGCTCACCTTTCCCACCAGCTCTGGAAATATGTGCAGTGCACTTGGTCACAGTCTTCTTTGGTGTGTGACAGAAAATGTCTCTAAGTCTCTGCTGCTGAGATACCTGAGGTTGTTTCTTTTGCATAGTCATGGAAAGAGCATTTTTGGTAATTGGGATGCTAGCTGCAGTTGTCTCTGTTGTGGTTGTGAACCCAGCTAGAGGCAAACAAATCCCATGCAGCTGCTTGCTCACCCTCCCCCCGCCTGGGCATGGGGGAGAGAATTAAAGGGGTAGAGGGAAAAAAGAGTTGTGGGTTGAGATAAGAACAATTTAATAACTAAACTACAATAATATTGAAAATAGTAGTGATAATAATCATGATAATAATAATAGTAACATATACAAATGAGTGATACATAGTGCAAATGTTCACCACCCGATGACCAAGGCTCAGCGCATTCCCAGCTAATGATCGTGGAGCAGGGAAAGTCCCAAAGCCGCAATCCCGGAAAAAGAGATAAGAGCGTGAGCATCTGAGACTGAGAGCCAACTGAGAGAGGAAGATAACCTTGTGAGAGAACACTTCCAGACTGATCCTCATCTATATACTGGGCATGATGTGCATGATATGGAATAGACCATTGGCCAATTTGGGTCTCAATCCTAAACCTAAGGTCGAACACTAGTTGGTGCTGTCCTCCCAAGTCCTTGACTGTCCTGGCAGCAACCATAAACATCAGTACCTTTTTAGCCTTCTCCTCAGCACTAATCCAAAAACACAGTCTCACACTAGCTCCTATGAAGAAAGGTAACTCCCGTTTCAGCCAAAACCAGGACAGTCTCTAATCCTGAAAGTGGCTTATTTGATCAGTATAAACCACTACTGACTTGAAACTTAACAATCTGCCAATGCGTTGCAAAGGATTAAATATAGTTTGGGGGAAGGAAGCACGATTTTTAACTCCAATAATAGCAGGAATTATTTAGATATGTTGTCTAGGTTTTCAAGATTCCTTGTAATGTGTCATGTCAGTAACGCCAAAATGCTTTCAAGCAGAAGAGTCTGTATAAAGAAGTAGCAATGCCATTTTCCTTTACAGCTGGAGACAACAGCACAATCTCCACAGCACATCTTCTATTAACATCTTTATTTACAGCATTTGGCTGTAGTACACTTCTGGAATTTCTTATCCCCTAATTCAAGACTTCACTGTGGCTTTGGCTACCTCACCCACTACTGTAATATGTAAAGACTTATCTAGGTCAGGAAACTAAACCTGCTGTAGCACAGTTTTGATCTAAACTGGAGCTGACATTTCTCTAGGGTACCTAGGGTAATGCAGAAGGATCAGCTGGAAGTCACTTTTCTTTTCTAGATATACCAGGGAATTTAAATCTGTGTGAATGGCAGAGTCAGCCAAACTATGCAGAATTAGTAAACTGCTCTCTAAATAACTACTGTTTTTAGAACCTGTAAGTCCCTTGAGCAGCTCAGTCTGTTTGCAGGATGCCAACTCTGAATTCAGAGCTCAGCAAAGTCTCTTCTTTCGTGGATTTTACTGCCTGGCATACCAGCTGCGTTAAGCAGGGACCATGGAGGACGCACGAGGGTTGCAGAGCAGTGCAGAGGATGTTCCAACAAACCAGACAGTGCTTCGCGACCCAAAATCACACTGCCAAACCAACATGCAACCATAAAAGGTGACAATTAAACGTCTGGCTTTGGATAAAACTTTGAAGCTTATAGGCTGAACAATGAAGTGCTTGTTAGGGGAGGAAATGCCAGATTTATAGAGTTAAGCTGTTTTTTATGGTCTAATGTTGATCTAATTTTTAATGTGACAGTACTAGCATGCACAGAGGGATTGGCCATTTTTCTGCAAAGTAGCCAGGTCCTGGTGTCCAGACTGGTTTTAGAGTTCTGACCAAAGGGTTTGGGGGCTGGGAGAGCAAGGGAAGGGAAAGGAAGGATCTACTATCCATGAAAATAACTCTTAATAGGGCAATAGGAACTGCAAATAAGCATATCGGTGAAACACCCAGTTAAAAAAAAAGAAGGTGTTTCCCCCGTTCTCTCACCCTTGCACAGTTCTGATCATGGTTTTGGGATGGATTTTGAATGTGATGGAAGTTACCCCCAAGGCCAGTTAAATCACTTAATGCTACACTGCTTGAGTATTTCTGCTGCAAAAAAAAATGTCTGGCAGATGTCCACATTGCTTGCTATTTTTGCCCTTGTTGAGGATTAAAGTTGTGCATCCACTGCAATCACCAGAGCAGAAGATCTCATGTTAGCTGAGGCATTTCTACAGCACTGACTGCAGGTGCAGAGGTAAAACTGAAAAATAAATAATCATTCTGCTACTTTTGTGTGGGTCTAGAAATTGGCAATCACAGCTTCCTCACAGGCATGTATATTCCAGTACATACTACTTATTTGAATGCTTACGCATGAGCTTCAAGCAGCTGCATCACACTGAAGAAGGGGAATGCAGAAATCTAAGAGCTGACTGTTGCCATTGCTTTGGTTTGAGAGCCTTGCTTGTTTTCTTAGCTGGAGCTGCAGACCATTGTTCAGGCTCAGTGCTCCCACTGCTAATATGATGCTGCCTGCATCATGACTAAGGGCCAATCAAAGACATCTTTAATTGGGGTCAGGAAAGCCCCAAAGGAAAACAAAAATCCTCTAAACATAGAGCAACAAACCAGGGACTTTCTTACTTATTTTCTTAGACCTTTACGAGTATAGTGCTGCTAGAGCAGCTGATCCAATCCAAATTAAATATTAGAGGCTCCCACTTAGCAGAAACAGCAACTATCTATCTGCTGAGATTTGGAACATGATAACAGACATACACTTGCCCTAGATTTCGATGAGAGCTGGGTGAGAATTTTCCAACTTAACAGTTTAATGAAAAAATTCTGGTTAGAAATCTGGACATTTTGTTGGAAAAGTATCTGTTTTGTCAAAAAACAAAGAATAAACCAGAATGCTCAGATAAATTATAAGTCAGCATAGTTCACTGTTGGTTTGGACTTTTCTGCTATTTTTGTATTACATGGAAAACGAAATATACCAAAGGCACAACAAATAAAAAGGGGTATCTCAGAATGGCTTATTTTGAGTAACGCTCTGGCACTCTGACTTTCATTCTCATTTGGAATGAGGAAAAATTTTGAAACCTCAGCCTGAGTTTTGAGACAAAAATAAGCTTTTCACAATTTGAGAAAATAGACACACACATAGTTTCTACCCAAACATGACAGGTGTGTTATTGACCCTTCCTGGGGATCACTTCAGGCATCCCGTGAAGCATTGGATCCTGTGATCCACTTTGATAACCAAGAGAAGAGATGGGAGTGAATGTGTCAAGGTTTTTTCCAGTGCATGGGTAAAGGCGGTAAGCAGGGGGGACCTACGGTGCTGTGGGGAGACAGGGAATCAAGAATCCAAAGAGGAGGCTGTTTACAACTGAGCATGGGGCTGGGAAGTGGGATAGGCCATGGAAAAAGGAAAGGCTTTGGAGCGAAATACTTCAACAAAGTGCTAGTGAGGAGAGAGGTCTGTAGTGAGAAGACTACTTTGGCAGAAGAGTCTCAAACCTTGTAAAAAGTGCTTTGATATGCAGGAGAGAAAGAAGCCATCATTCCTGCAACTCAGAACTGTGATAAAAAGATCTTGGGAGGGGTTGTGAAAGGGCCAAGTGGATTTAAGGGGGGAAAACTGGCTCTGAAGACAATAAACCTCACACCCATGTGTCAAAGTGTCCAAACTTGGAAAATATTTTCTCAGAGCATGAAAAACGTTCAGTTATTTGAACCTGGGGGGGGGGCGGGTTCCTCACCTGCAGGGAGTGGGTAAAGCTCTGGCTGTGCCCTCTGTGCCAGTGCACCAGGGGTGAGTTGAGGACAGGCAAGCATCGCCGGGACCAAGGAACAAGCATCCTCCTGTGGCTCTCTCGGAACCACCTTTTTGAATCAAGGTTACACTCCATTGCTTAATGTTTTTCTCCCAGATTCCCCACGAATGGGATACTGTCTCCTTGATTAATGCATATACGTATTTGTATGATTTGTTTGCTTTTCATTCCTGCCTGTCCCTCTGGCACTATTATTAAGGCTTTATGGATAAGAATTAAGTCTGCGATTCCCTTGGATGACCCATGTTGATAAGCTGCTATGTTCATTTTGACTGTCTCTGCACAGCAAGACCCTATTTTTTGATGTTTCAAGGTGCTTCTATAAATAAACTGTAGCTTTACAGAAACTCTCCTTTCTGTTTCCCACCCCACTCCCCACATCAGACACTGATGCACTTCATTGTCCTGAAAGATCTGCTTCCCATTTATCCATGGAATATTCAAGGATAAGTGTAGCCAACTAGAATTAAAAAAAAAAAAAAAAAAGAGGGAGAGAAAGGGAGATTTTTCTTACACTCTTTGCTAGGATGTGCTGTGTACTTTTGGCTCGTCTTCGGGCAGGACTACATGCTGCAAAAAGAAGAACAGGAACACTGTCAGGGTGCAGTGGAAGTGGACAGGATGAGGTTACACACCTCTGAAAGTCCTCTGTGAGAATACATTGGGGTCATGGGGGGGAGGGGGGAAAGAAGAAAGGGTTTAAGGAGGATTCCAGCTGAAACAATCCAAAAGAAAGTCCTTTTTAATGTCACCTCAGAGACCATGCTCCACCTATATAATACAGACATCTGTGGGCACAGGGCAACAGCCTTCCCCAAGTTTCTGCACCTCTCCCATAGGCTTCCAGAAGGAACCGTCCTCCTTCCTGAGTTTTGATCTGCCCTTCCACCTGCCAGTGTTTCAGAAGGAAATGAGCTGCTTTTTCCATCCAGTCATCTTCAAACATGACTAGTGTATACATTAACTTTGGAGAGTCCTATCATTTTATCTAATAGGGACTTTTTCAATAAGCTCAAACTCCTTCATGATGTAATTCCACTTTCATTGCATGATGTCCAAAGCACACCATCTGCACTAAGCCTAGTCTTTTCAATCCTCAGAATGACCCATTCAATTCTTTAACTTGGGGCATTTTGCTTAAAGTCTATTTCTCAATTTTGTTTCTGTGGTGGGTTAACCTTGGCTGGATGCCAGGTGCCCACCAGGCCCCTCTATCACTGCCCCTTCAGCACAATAAAGGGGGAGAATAAGATGAAAAACTCGTGGGTCAAGATAAAAGCAGTTTAATTAAAGCAAAGGCCAAGGCCACGCACAGAAACAAAAGGTAAACAAAGATGTTATTCTCTGCTTCCCCTCAGTAAGTGATGTCCAGCCACTTCCCAGGAAAGCAGAGCTTCAGTGTGTGCAGCAGCTGCTCCTGGAGACAAACACAGGAACAAATTCCCCCCTCCTCCTCCCTGCCCTTGGCTTTTATGGCTGAGCTGAGGTCACATGGTCTGGAACAGCCAATCCGGGTCAGCTGTCCCGGCCCCGCCCCTCCCAAGCTGTGTCACACACCCCCTGCTGGCTGCCAGGGTGATGCTCAGCGCTGGGGGGCTGCTGGGGGGATGCCAACTCCATCTCAGCCTCACCCAATGCAGTTTCTTAAACCCATGAAGACACCAAAACTGTAGGCAGTGAAGTGATTTAAACACTTGTTGTTTCAGTTTGACTTGAAACTTGCCTGAAAGACTCTGCGATACTCCCAGCTCTCCCTCTCACCATATCTCACCCTTTGCTCTTTGAAATTACTGCTCTGCCTTGTGTTCAGGCTAGAGGAGCTACAGGATTTAGCAGCCAAATTCAGCTGCTAGATTAACCTGCCAAATTCAGAGAATTAACTCCAGTTCTAAAGGCTGACCCTGAGGGCAAGCCATCTGAATGGGGGTTTCCTGTTCAGGCTCCATGTACAATCCAAAGGTTCTGAAGAACCAGGAAGGTTTGTTATGGGATGATGGGTGACTCTTACTCTCCGGGTAAAGCTTTCCCTTAAATTTTTGGCATACATTCAACTCCAGGAATGACAGTGCTTATCGCTGCTATGCATTAATGTTCGCAGAGAGTTTTGAACCTGTGGAAGCAGCTTGAGGTCATCCAAGGCTGCTCGTTACTGCAGCCAAACTCCTCTCCTCTGATGGCAGGAACGACAAGTGACCGGGCTTTCCAGGGCTCCAGTACAAGCGGAGCTGGCAGTGGGACCAGAGTCACTCTTCCTAGACAGCTTGTGTTTGTTTAAATGCCAGCCCCCAATACCCCAGCGAGGATATGAGTGCTGAGCACTAGGACCCCACTGGATATAAATAAAGTTTTGGCCTATGCTGTGCCCATAGTGAAGCACAGCAGTAACATGGGAGGTGGCCGACCTTGTCCAGGGTCCCTGCCAGTGACCGGCTGCAGCGCAGGGTGCTTCCGCGCTGAGCTCACCAGAAGCAAGTTATCTGCCTGTGGAGAGCTTGAGAGTGTGCTAAACTGTCAGTTTGATTATGGTCTGTTTTGCATCGCGTGGTATCCTTAGGGATCCCTAATGCCTTCTTCTGCAGGACATTTTTTATATTTTAAACCCTGGTGAGTGTGGCATGAAAACCAGACAAACATAATGAAGGTGGGTTTTTTCCTAGGAATATGTTGCAACTTGTTTTTGAAGCTGCTGTAATCACCTGTACTTCTGGAATTTAATCATGTGAGGACTAGACTAATTGCTCACAAGCAAAACACTCAAGCACAGAAAAGGTTAGCGACGCAAGGAACTATCTTGTCTTGCTAATATTTTATGCATTTTACTGGACAGTGTAAGGAGCACAGTTTATACAGATTTCTACCAGAAGCAAGTACTGTTGTGCTGTTATTGGTACACAGGCTGGTGCTCAAGTAACAACACATAAATGTGCCTAATGGTAATAAATTTGCATGTTTTCAGAGTATGTATGATCCAGTCCAACTCACTGCCTGTTATCTGCCAGAGAGAGTGGCAAATGGCTTACAGGGGCTGAAGAAAGGCAAGGCATGAAAGGGAAGTCACAGCACCAGCAAACACGCAATTACTTGAATAGCCACTGAAAGGAGAGTGAATCACAGAGGTAGCCAGAAGAGACCCACTTGCACAGGAACACAATAGCAACAATGCAAACAGTGGGGCTCCAGTGCTCTCCCTGCAAACATTTTTTTTTTCTGCAGGGAGTGGGAGCAAGAAGGGCAGAATGAATCCTTGCAGTTGATGCTTCTGGATTTTCTGCAAAAGGATGTTTGTACAGCCCCGCTTTTGGGCAACAAAAACAATTACAGTGATGGTTCACTTTGTCATTTCCACTTACATTCTGAAATTAAGCAGCTGAGAGCTCATGCTTGCAGCTTGTACGTAAAGATCTGATCTGACCCCACAATTTGTTTTCCCTGCTTTTACCTGCTTTCTTGTTGCTGAAATATGCAGCCATTGGGTTTAAACTAATTTGTTCAATCAAATGCAGACTGCGCTTTGTCCGGTTCTTACTCTTCATTACAAGCAATTAATGTTAATCATGCATTCATTTCCAGGGCATGGCTTTGGAAATGTTCCACTTATTGAGCCAGCAGACTTAAATTCAACATTCATGCAGTTCACCCGGTTCATCTGAGCTGCTAACTGCTTGCAGAACTTCATTTTCTTTTCTATTACACAGAATAGCCACACAGTTGCAAGCTGTCACTTTAGCAATTACCTCATAGGTATATCAACACCAATTCCAGATCTCCCAGTTTCGCGAGTGCAAAGATTTTACACAGCCACAATGTCGAAGCACCTGCGTGGATTAGCTCCAAAGACAAGCAACGAGCGCGGGGCTGCCAGCAGAGCACGGCACGGCACAGCAGAGCAGATGAGCTGCTCACTTCGGAGATTTCCCTGATGCTAAACACCCTGTCCCTCTAAAAGACAACACCGTAGCGGTTGTTACAGTTTTGATGTACTCACATTTGGATGAAATCACAGTGGTGAAAACTTCTAGATTTTCGTCGCTGCAGCTGTAAATCTGGTGCATTTTCCACCTCTCCTTCCTGACTGCCTTTCAGCTTCATGCAACTGCTCTGAACTTCTGGTAAATAGGTTTCACTAATCCAATCTGGCTCTGTGATCATTGTCCAGATCTACAAAGGACAGACTGATGCTGTGATCTCATCTCATTCCATATTCTTTATTGCAACATTTTCTGCTCCCATCTGCCTTTCTATGAATACTATTAATGCAAAGATTTAATTTAGCTGGTACTTAAGTCTCTACTCAGATAGGAGCATTTTATTTTATGTCTCCTTTTACCAGTTTGCAGAATCCTCTGCAATAAATGGCTAATAATTAAAGTCTGTTCTGTGCAGCCAATGTATAGGCAAATAAACATTTACAGGAGTACTGCAAGGATTTTAAAAATAAGTCGGATTAATACTTTGTGTACTTTAACACACTTATTGTAAAAATTTGCTCCTCCCTTATAATGAGGACCTGATTCTAGGTGTATTAAGAAAAGCATTTTGTGCTTTACCTTTTAAGTTCATAAACTAGTACCTGAATCCTGGGCACTTCAGTGTGAAAATTTCAAATGCAGATGACTAAAGAAGGGCACATCAGACAGACATATATGCCTCCTGCACTCCAGTGGCTACAGAGGGAGGGCAGGTGGCTCAGCTATAGATGGGTTCCTATATGACTTGATGGTCTGGGGCCCAATTCCATATTCATGCACTTCAGTAAACGGTCTTCTTGCTAAAGCTTTTCATTCCTTAGTGCTCCCATCAGAATTTAGTCCTTTCCACATATATGAAAATCAGCTCCCTCAACTTCTGGTGACTTACTGCTGCCACACACATCTAAGCTCGAAAATCTTCATTTGCAGGCTCCAGCAACTGATGTAGCAGAAACACTTTCAACTGTGAATAATGATTTAAAATTATGTCAGTCTGATGAAGAGCCTTCATTACTAGCACGTGTGTGTAATTAACACAAAAACTAGTGCTGTCTTCTCCTACAGATGTCTGCCACCAACAGTCCCAGATGGAAAGTGCCAGCAAACATGAGCTGTCACTGTCATATTCATGTAATGTTTCTTCTTTGAAATAATAAATATTGGTCAAATACACATCTCAAGCCTAGAAGCATTTGGTTTGAGTGGAAGGTGTTGCTGTTTCAAGAAAGAAACAAGTAAAGAGAAGCTGGTATCACTTGCTACCTCCTAGGGCAGCCTCCTGCCATCCAGGGACAGCAAAGCCATTGTGGGTCTGGGGGCATTGTCCCAGGCGACCGCGCCGTGTTTGAAATGGGCAGTGGGATGGCAATATAATCAACCAAAGTTCAATTAGTTTTTGATTTATTGCGCCACATGTTCTGCTTGTATGACTGATGTCATTAACATCAGGCTCGGCTGGCGTGTTCATCTGTCCCTACCCGGCTCCCTCACACTCAACAGATGGGGAGCTGCACGGGCGCGAAGGCAATTGTTTATCCCCCTATTGTTCCTGTGTCAAGCAATCAAACCAAATCCATTACCCACCGAGAAAAAGATCAGCGCACCGTCCATTCAGCAGTGAATGGAGCAGAGGCGGTTATGCAGGGAGGCTTTAAAGCTTTCAAAGGATAAAAAAAAATAATGAAGAGCAACACTGAATAGTTGACCAAAAAAAAAAAAAAAAGCTATAACAAATCTTACCCACCCTTTATTTCACCTTTGGATTTTCAGAGTCCTACGAGAAGAGGCATTTCTAGATCTGAGTCATTGTTTTCCTAATTATAGGCATGACCTAACCATATTTTTAAGTCATATCTGGGGTTTAGCATTAGAACAAATATTTGGTGTTTCATCATGTTGAGAGGTGGTGGGAATGTGGAAACTGAAGTGAGACTCAGGAACTGGTTACCAGCTGGCATTCGCTGTGTTATAGGGTAGGTTTTGAGCAGGCAGGCTTTGAACACCTGTTTCTACAGGGCACTTGATGCTCTGGGGCTGAGTCACTCTGCACCGAGAGCTGATAAAAAGCTCTCACATCACTTCTAGACAGAAAAATAGGGCTCAGGAGGGGCAATGTAATATATCCCATCTGGAATCCTCATCTGGGAATGAATATTCCCTTGTTGATGAAAGGGAGTTTGCTGCTTCGTTTTGCGCAGGTCTTACAGGGCAGTAGAGCACAATGAGTGCCCAGGGTTTTGCAGGAAATCTTAACACGGCTTCAAGAGAAGGACTGCACATACTGGGCTACTTTTTCTAGCTGTCTGTGACTTATTTTGGACAAATGTCTTGGTTTATCTAGCTACAAAATAGGTGCGATAATACCTGCCAAGGAAGTGTACTACAAAGCTCAAGTGCATGCAACCTGCTGTAGAAGAGCAGGCAGTAATTTCAGACTTGAGGAAGATACTCTCCGCAATGCCCAGCCCAGGACATGCTTGCAGAGCCACTCCAGATGATTTCACATGGTATCTCCCTCCGACTCCCTGCTGACCTAGCAAGAGTCTAGTCTGTGGTGGGAGTAGGAAACCAAGCAGTTATTGATTCTATGAATAACTTTTTTCCCCAAATTACATAAAATATCTAGAAACTGGGCTCAAATTTTTCCTCACTGCTAAACACTATTAATAAGCTATTAATTTAATCCATGTGGTACCACTGCAGTCATGAGAAGACCCAAGAAAGGTTTTGTACCAGGGTATATCTTTTAACTGAAGACTCCCAGTTCCTCGCCGTGGGCTGTGATATAGCTGTTTACCAAAAACCTGAACTTCCAGTGTTGTCAGTAAAGGATCAAAACATTTGCTGGTGCAAGAACTGGGTGACCAAAGGTGAACAGGGACAACTGAGGAGGAGGACAACTCAGGCCACAAGAACAGACATATGGTGTCTGAGAAAACATCCATCTAACCTGATCTGGAGGTCTGCGACAGGGAAGGTATTTGATTTTTGGGAATGTGGGCAGAAAGAAGGGAAAGGTGGAGAAGGGGAAGAGACTTATTTTGAGACTGAAGGAAAAAAAATGGTGAAAAAGCAGAAAGCTCAGTGAACCTTGTCAATGTGGCAGAAAATGGTAAAATGTCCCTCTGGGTGCTTTTCCCATGGGCTGGATCTGTTCAGCCACATTTGGAAGAAAAAAGTGTAGACACTTGTCTTGTTTACCAAGTACGCTAGCGCTGGTAAGTTTAGAAGGAATCAAATAAAAAAAATTCATTATGGTCAAGAAAACTGTAATTAAAACTTTGACTGATTTAAGATAAGTATCAGAAACCTCTAGACCTTATTTATCGTGGCCTTTGTAAACAAAAGAATGCCTTTCCAGTGCAGCATTTTCTTCCAGTGAAGTCAGTGGGAAGCATCCCGATACTCTCAGCATATGCAAGGGACGTTGCCAAGGGATTCCCCGGCCCCCAGAGGACAGAGGTCTTCCCAAGGCAGGTCTCTGACTTCTCCCAGGATCTTGTACCCTGTTGCGTAAGAGGCGAATCTAATCCATACTGAGCCACTTCAGCCTATTTCTTACTGTTAGCTGGGCAATATGATAAGGATAAACCCCAGGTATTTTTGGAATAGGATTGTCAACCAGAGGTATACACAGTTAACCATTTAAAAATAAGATGGGATAAAACTGCACATGCATGCTGTGGATGTTTACTCTAAAATGCTTCTGCGTGATGCAATGCAAGCGGCATTTTTTTTGTGGAAGGAAAATAACTTTCTTTAATTTTAGGGTCACAGAATTGCAACTGCCAATGACTGAAAAGGAAAACCAACAAAAAAAAAACCCCAAAGTAGTGTGCTTCTCATACATATTCTGTTATTTTTCTCTAAATTAAAGGAAGAGAGAAATAGATATGCTGTCAACAACTTCAACTCATACTTACAGAAGTCTACAAAACTATTTAAAAACTAAAGTAGCACTCCATGGTTGAAAGGTCTGTAAATAAGTGAATAATTTTCAAAAGTAACATTTTAATTTGCATCCGGCAGGAAGCTGCTGTGACAGATTTTATCCAAATGGGAGTAAGATTGAGGTATTTTTAAAACATTCTGAACTTTAAATTCACTATAAGGCACCAGCAGAGACGGGTGCAAGAGTTGCGCAGTGCACAGACTTCTCTGCTAATAAGGAAAGGAAACACCAAGTAGACCTGGAAGCCAGGCTGAAAGCGTCTCCCCACAAGTTACAGAAAGATACTGCAGGATGCTGAGGAAAAAAACAAGCCTGGCTGGCTTCTCTTAAAAAAGTTACATATAGATAATTGGACATTGACAAATTTGCCCTGAGTTTGTAAAACACACTTGAGTAAGTCCATACAATGATTAGCGAGAAACACAATGCCCAGCACTGCAAGGTTCAAGTCGCGCAGAGCTTGTGCCAGCAGCAGGGATTGCACTGAGCCAGCATTAAAGCCAGGGCCAGGCTGAGCACGTGGAGGCTTAACAAGCTTTCATATACTGGTAATCCACAGAAAGCATTAAAAATGTCAACAGAAGAGAGATATGTCCAAACTGGGCTGTGACAACAATAGCTTATTAAGATGCTGAACTTTAATTACATTTGTCCTTGATTTATTAATTTTTCAAGCTAATTGATCAGTGAGGTCTTTATTCCCCTGATAAAGCACAATAATTTTTGGATGGGGCTTTTTCACTCCCAATTTGTTCCTTTAAAACATTTTAAGATTATTTTGACTATAGGCTCCTGCTGGACAAACAAGACCATTAATTAAAGCTTGTCCTGTGGTTCCCGGATTTGTGCAGTTCCCTCTTGCTGCAACTGCATACCATGTCTCACACCATATGGAGGGAAATCACTGCTTGGGTAATCAGGCACAAAGTGCTTAGGACTTCTCCCATGGGTAAGTCTAAAGAATGAGGCCACCTGAACTGTCACCTCACTTGTCTCTTGTGTGTCCTCAGGCAGATATCAAGCTCCTTTTGCCCCGTGCAATACACATACTCTGCAGGATGAAGGTCTTTGGAGGGTATCAGATGGCATTGCCTCTTCTGGCTGAAGTCCTGCATGAAAATGAGATTGAATTTAAAAGAGGACCATCATTATTGGCACTTGGAGACCCCAGCATCAGAAACTTAGGAATAGGAATCTGGAAAAGCTGCACTAAAGGCACAGAAGCTGCATCAAATTTATGAGTCCCCTTTTGATACAGATTTAAGTTATGGCGCCAGTGTGAAGGAGCAAGATAGCACAGGAGATGGCACTGCACCAGAGGAGGTTTCAGAACAGAGTGGGAGCATCAGTATGGAATTGCTGTGTCTTGGAAGTGTGAGATTTCTGAGGTAGCTTTTGTGCAACACGTACGTTAAATGACCACAGCGCATACAGCTGTGAGTCTGGAGAGGGAAATGGTGGGGGGAGAGGGCTCCCTCTGATGCCAATTATCCTAAAAATGTTTTTGGATAGATGAAATGGGGTATCTGGTCTCCCTGCTGGTTTGGTCTTTGGCCTCTCTACTGACACTGCCAGCTGGGGTGTCAAAGATCTTTTTCTTTAAGTACCTGACTTGTTTCTAGGAATCTGATTAAAGCAGATCGCCTCAGGTAACAAGAGGAAGTAACGCTGCAAATACATAGGAGAGGATTTTCAAGCTCATAAGCTACATAGAGGTCAGTCCTTTTCAAGTCATGTAGCCTCTGAGATCTTTGATTTTTGCAGAACTGATGACCTTTACTAGTCCTTTTCCTCTGTCCTGTTAGCCTTTACACTTAAACGCTTACCTTTGTTAGTTCAGTTTTAGTTGTAATCTGTGCAGTTGCTCTGTCCACTGCAAGGACAGTAGTGTACAGAGGTAAGCCTGGGAGAGAGAAAACCAAAAGGGAACAGGAAAGAGTTTTTGGGGCTTTGCAATAGACATGCCACATTCTCCTTAATAACTACACAGTTTCAGATTCTACATCCTTCAGCTTTTTACTATGTTTTGTAAAATGCATATTCGCATCTTAGATGTTCCCCTGAAGTGTGATGTTTCTCTGTCCTCTCAACTTGGCCAGCCAAAAAGAGGCAGAGTCCTAGATTCTAGCTCTTCAACTTTTTATGTTATCTAGCCTGTAACCACATTATATATTCAGGCTCAATGTCTTAGCTGTAAGCAACCGTACTCGTATGCCAGCACGTGTCACTTTTTTTACCCATGCCTTATCTGCTATGCGCATGCAGATGTCTCCAGTGGAGGACACGCTTAGGCCTTCAGCACTCATCAGCCGACCCGGCGCTGGCTTTGCTCAGCAGGTTGGCATTTTTAGCTCGGCTCTGTTGGGTAGGTCCCTGAACTGCACTTTACATTTGCGGACATGAGAAGTCACCAATGGTTATTTTCTATCCAAATCTGTCCCCTAACTCTGTGATCAGTTTTACCAACCAAGTAGTCCTGATTTTAGGACTTCCATTTAAAACATAAACACGGTAGGTATGAAGTACATCAGCTTGACCACACCAAGAACTAAACTTGGGAGATGGCTACATGAAAGCTGTGGGACGTGCTATTCTGGGATGTACTAACTGTCAGAAATGCAAGTGGTGCCACTGTGAGAGTGTCTGAATGGGACCCGTGTGCTCCAGAAGCGGGAGCAGAGGCTGCAGCCCTCTAGGAGGGAACACCAAAGTGCCACCGCTCACAGCACAGCACTGACACGGCTTCAACTCTTCTGGCTTGGAAAGACAACCCTAGAGAAGGACTGATCCCCTGAAATAAGTGTTACAGAGCCTCTGAGTTTTTAGTAGTGCAAGGCAAATGCAGTTCAGGCTGTATTGATGTTAGTTCCCATTTCCTGTGGCTCAGATAAGCACGTAGTGACAGCTTTCACAAGGTAGGGACCTGTCCATTGGAAAATGGATTATGACCCCCAACTCTTCCACATAAACTAGTGATCAACCATCTAATGGTCACTAGAGAGCCACCACAGGTCTGTGCTGGTGACCTAGAGGTGAATGACTTTGTCTGTCTGAATCCCTGAAGCATTCAGAGCTCTGGCCAGGATTGAAGGGGGGCTGTGGGGGAGGGTTCTGATCTAAACGACCATTAATCTTCCTTAAGGCGAAAAGGTCATAAGAGCAAGTGATTCAATGTTAACTGGTTTTTATGCCAGCAAAAAGCTTCTTTATTTCCAATGGGGTCTTTAAAATATACAGCAATGCTTAAACATCCAAACTTTCACAGTGATTTTTTGAAAGTGATGTCAGCTTTTAGACAGATGACAAAGTCCACACACAGTGTCAGCTCCCCACAGCTGTGTCCATAGCCACACCGACAATGCCACACAATGGTGTCCTTAAATCCCAAAAGGCAAGCCACAATGCCACAGAATGAAGTGATAACGTATTGGAGCTGCTGACAATCAGTCTTTAACATGTGTTATCCATTTGACTGCAGGTGTAAATCAGCATTTCAATGTCAAGTTGCTAATTTAAGGCTTTATGGTCAAACATCCAAATAGTGTACCCCAGGAAAAGCACAAGTGCATTGTTAAAGTAGGTCACAGTCACTGCAGGTCAGGGAACACAGAGCAAAAGTTCTGCACCAAGAAATCAGTATTTGTGCTATGATATATGTATTTCATGATACAGTAGTATTAGATTAAATTAAACATTCAACAGGAGCTCAGGCTACACTGTGGGCACAGCCATTGTTCTGTTGCTGCTCATCGGGCTTCGGTGGCATGGCCGCAGAACCAAGCTCTGTGGCTCTACGGTGTGACGTAAATTAACACGGCTCTCCAAAAGACACGTCACATTTCCTCTACTTTCAATTAACTGTGCCACCTCATGGTTGTGCATTTCCCCCTTGGATTCCCATATCGAGAAAAATAAAGAAAATATCTGCTGCCATTTGTTGTATTTAGAGTTCTCTGAAAACCAAGTACATGGAATTTTTCATAAGAAACCAAAGACTGAAAGCATTTTTTTCATCCCCTCTCCTATTACCCAGGAAAGTTGTTAACTTAAGACCCTGATTAACATTCCATTGAGCTGTGTCAAAGGGTTCTTCCTTTTACTGTTATTATTTGGCTGTACATTTTCTACCAATTCACTCGTGGCAGCTGTTGCAGTACAATGGGGAAAAAAGAACATGAATGACATTTTAGTGGGTTATTTAATGGGAGCATACAACTGGCAAAATATAAAACCACATTCAGAAATGTTGCATCTAAGGGAACTGCAGCCTTCCTAATGATAGGCCAGGTCTGGGGATTTTTTTGTCTCAGTCTCACTGGGAAATTCAGAGTAACAGGAGAAGCTTCTGCTTATTCTCATGGACAACAACACATAAAAAAGTATGCACTAAACATTTTGTAACAAACTGAGGCTGTGTGATTTCTCATATGTGCACTGCAGGTAAGCACAAAGGTAAATAAATACCTGTGGAAAAAACGCATGTGCAAAGAGAGCTGAAACACCGCAAATTCAGTCACTAACAGTCCTGCCACACCGTTGCTCAGAGGAACCCCTTCTTCTGCAGGTGGCCTGGTGACGAGTCAGAGTTGGAACCAGGTTTTGAGGCAGGATTAGCAGAGGTAGGTAGGTAGGTGTGGAAGATGCTCTTCTCACTGCTCAGGGCTGACACCATGGCAGACAAGCAGTCTGTGTAACTGCTGCGAGAGCTACAGCTCCTGGAGAGAGGAGGAAAATGGTGGCATCACTTTCTGTATTCACCACCTGGTGCCTGAATTTAAATTAAGTTCCTTTTTACTTAGGAAGAACACAGGAATGGTCTGATAAAAAACGGAGACCATACCTTTAGGCCTCCTGCTGCATGGCATCAGGTTGTCCTTGTCCCTTCTGCACAGAAATGCTTAATGCAGTGATGATTCAGAGACGTTCAGAGACTTTTATTTCTGGAACGCCTCCACTGTTGCTCTTGGTTGTCACCCATGCCACCATCGTTTTGTCTGTGCAGTACCAAGCTCACCAGGCAAACAACTTTGTGGGAGGAATCATTATGGTCTGTGACACTAGTGAAAACCTACTTTCTCTGAATGGCTTTGGTTCATAGTTACTTTATAGGATTGAAGTTAAGATGACAGACTTAAACACTGCTCTCCAACACTTTCAAACAAGGTTTTATTTATCATAAGTAAAATATTATTTGTTATTTGCATTTCAGTATTGTCTAAAGGCAATAACAGATCCATCACAGATGGCTTCAGTAACAGAGGAGTAAAAGGAGCCATAAGAACAAGTTACCCAGATTTCACACACATGCCCAACCAACCACCACCAGGCACTCACAATTACAGTGCCACCCCAGTTCCACACACAAATGCCAAGCTCATGTGCCCAAAATAAGCATGTTCAAAGATACAGATACATTTGACCCACTAGCTTGTCTCAGTACAGAGTAGTTTAGCATGATAATACGTGAAAAACTCCAGTAACTCTTCAGTTGTGAATAAAACTAACATTGCCTGGGAGCCAGGGCGTGACTCCTGTCACACCACCACCACACCAGCACTTTGGGGTGACTTAAGGGCCCTTGATTCTTCCTCAGAAAATTTCAACTAGTAACTAATTGGTGGTGGAAGAACACTTGTGTAGCTGATATTTGTACGTGAGATTTTACAACCAGATTAAGCCAGTCAAAGACCCTGATGCTGCCAAAGGGGTGGAAAAGAGAAATGGCTCTTCTCACAGCACCATCTGTTTATGTTGGGTTAGGTATTATATGAAACCCTTTGTCTCATCTATAAAATACAGATAGAGCCTATTATATCAGAGGGAGCTGTGAGGCTTAATTTAAAAACTAACAAGAGCTCTGGGTTACCTGGTTCAGGAAGTTAAGTGTGAGGTTCTGTCAGTTGAAAATGCAGCCTGCTAATAACTGCCATACTGGCATAAAGGGCAAATAAAAAGTGCTGGAAAGAAATACCCTACCTTCCTAACTAGCCCATCAAAGTACTCTGCTGCAGCAATGAAACCCATGTGCTGTTCAGTTCCCCAGAAAGTATATTCTCCACAGTCACAGCATGGCTGCCATGAATTAGGCTCCTGGAAAAAAAGATTCTCTCCTCAGGACTCCCTACTGCTACCGCAGCCTGGGGAAAGACAGGAGTGGAAAGATTAAATGTGCCAAAAGATTTTACAGAAAAGGGTTTGACAAAAAGTTTTTTTTCAAACATGGTGGCTTTGCACAATGCAATAAAGTGGATCTCTCGTCCCTTGCTATTACAATATCAGCCTTCATGACAGAGATTCTTGTGGGCAATCTCAGCAGAGGACAAGATTCAGGAGGCCACAGAAATCAAATGTGTGTCCCAGCACAGGCTGAGGCGTACCAGCAGCGCAGTCCTTACGGAGAGTAACCCATTCTGTGATTAAACCCAAAATCTCCAGTCTTCAACCAGTATCCATCCACCTACTTTAACAGCATTAAAACAGATCCAGTGTCAATATCCTGTACATACCTGTCTTCAGATTCTAGGATAGTACTAGCTTTATCAGACAAACACAAGAATGCAAAGGTGTAAGTGTAGAGCCTTCTACTTCAACATGGTGAGTGAGTAGCACTCCCTCCTAGCAGAAAGAAACAAGCAGAACAGAGGTTATGAGGTCCTTCTTGTGTTTGTCTTGTTCTGTGGTAGCTGCATGAATCAGATGCTGAAGGGGTCCAACATGAAGCAGAATCTGATTTAAATGAACTGTAGGCACAACCATGTGCACTTTTTAAAAAAAGAAAAATAGTATTAAAATTTTAGTTTCATTTCTCCCTTTACCACTTCCCTTTCTCAGTTGACAGTCAACCAGCTGGTTAACTGCTCTGAACGTGCACACTCATTCCCACATTTAACCAGCGCTCCCAGCGGGGCACTGTGCAGCCATACGCTACACCACCACTTTTTAATATTGAACCACAGCACATTGCCACTTCCTTAAGCTGGTGGCTGCACTCGGAGTGACAGCACCTGCAGAAGCTCAGCAGAAGCAATTGCTTCACAGAGAAGCAAAATACAGTTGATCACTTCTTTCCACAGAATGCATCAGGAAAAGAGAGCTGTTGCTTCCACAGAGACAAAATGACCATGATGGATGATGTCTTGCTGTTACGTGGTTCCTGTTGCGCTCCTCCTATGAATGCTTCATATAGATCTTAGACAAATATTTGACAATACATGTCAGAATTTTAACCCAAAGCAAACTTTCAGGAAGCCTTTTCCAAACATGTACAAAGTGTGTAGGTTTTTTCTTAAACAAACAACAAAAAAGTACCTCAGTTTGACAGCCTTCTCAGCGAAGCCAGATGATACAGTGGAACAGAATACAGTAAGCTGACATTTTCTGCAAAGGAACTCCCCCTTCCTAATTAAAAATTACCTCAATTATTTCTTAAATAGCACGACTTTTAAAAAAAAAAATCACAGACAATTTAAATTAAAACCATAATTTGCAAAATAGTTTGGAATACCTAAAGTACCTAAAGGGGGCCTACAGGAGAGATGGGGAGGCACTCTTTATCAGGGGGTGTAGTGACTGGACAAGGGGTAATGGTTATAAGCTGAAAGAGGGTGGATTTAGATTAGAGGACGGGCTGCAAGAATTGTGGTTGTTCAAACTGGAGAAAAGAAGGCTCCGAGGAGACCTAATAGCAGCCTTCCAGTACCTGAAGGGGGCTACAGGAGAGATGGGGAGGGACTCTGCATCAGGGAGTGTAGTGAGAGGACAAGGGGTAACGGGTACAAACTGAAAGAAGGTAGATTTAGACTAGGCATTAGGAAGAAATTTTTCACTGTGAGGGTGGTGAGACACTGGAACAGGTTGCCCGGAGAAGCTGTGGATGCCCCATCCCTGGAGGGGTTCAAGGCCAGGCTGGCTGAGGCTTTGAGCAACCTGGGCTAGTGGAGGGTGTCCCTGTCCGTGGCAGGGGGGTTGAAACTTGATGATCTTTGAGGTCCTTTCCAACCCTAACCATGAATATCTCTTAAAACATTTTTCCACCTTTGACCATCTATAAAGCACAAGGAAGTCTTCAGTAAAGCAATAAATCTGTCCAGCTTTTATGCAAGTTAATATCACTGACTACTGAGCAAGAAAAAACCACCGTCAAGCCTTCACTTCAAAGGACTATTTAGTTGAAGATGAATTACTTGACCTTTTGGCAGTGTACAATGGAATAGAAATCAAAGATACCCAAGTTCTTCTACTCTCTAAACAAATTCAGCCGCATATCTATAAGAAATTACTTTTGTGTTAGAATAGAGCACGCTTTTCAGAACAAAATATTTATGCTAATAGAGCTTCATGGAAGCCTCGAAGAGGGCAGATAAATCTTCTTCTGTTTGGGGACGTGGTGATAGTTTAGTCACCCTCTCCTGCAAGATTAAAGAAAAACTGGATTACAGAAGGTTGTTAATAAAATGAATCAAACAGTAGCTGAACTATGTGCCTTTGTACTAATGTCCTTCATGGAGAATAACAAGGTTTTGCAAATAAGTAATCAAGTAATTAACGTTGAAGCATCATCAACTGTACAGTACTTTCAAGAATATATTTGTTAAAATTGCCTATAATTAAATACACAGAAGCAATATTAGAATGCAGTTCAGTTGCAAAGTTAAGTACTTCAGACATGGGTCTTGTCAGTCACAGATGGCAGTATACTGAAGGATATTATCCTGGGAATACAGAACACAGCCCATTTTAAAATTAATTTGCCAGCATTGTAGCTAGGAGTTCAGTTTTTAGAGACCAAGATTTTAAGAATACAACATCTCTCAAAAAGCCCAGGAACCGCTGTAGATGGGGAGAGTAAACAGTGCTTGCAACTCAGGCTCCGATAAAGAGATACAGCAAGGAATGGTAGTGAAACTGCTTAATAAATAGCCTGGCACCTTGGAATCAGAATACAAAGTGGTTGTGGTTGGTCTTCATTTGGACAGTGATTCAACAGAATTTTCGGGTGCTGAAGCCCCACTGACTGAAATGAAACTCAGGTATATGCTTCACTACTCTGCTTGACAAAATAACCACAAAAGCAGGGATGGTAATTCAGAAAAGCCCCGTGCTACTGAGGATGAGGCACTCAGTTGAAAGGGCCTAGCGTCAATGTATTTGTACTGGTTATGACTAGTACTTTTATGCTTTCAACAGTCAATTATTTTAATATTTATTGAAAGACTGGTGAGAGTTAAAAACATCTGCAAAGACAGAGGCCAGGCTGACACGAAGAACGCATTATCTTTAGATGAATGTGGTGTGTTTTGGTGAGACAAACCTGTTTCAACATCTCCCTTCTGGAAGAGGTTATCCCAGTACAAGCTCTAAATTTTTTCCCCCCTTTTTCACATGTCAGACAGCAGATGTCATTTGCTAGGGGCCTCGCCCACCAAGTGGGCTCCTCCAGCCCCCTGCCTCGGGGGAGGCTCAGCTCAGATGCCCTCCTGAGCAAAGCGCACACTGCCACCGCAGCACAACGCCGCAGTGCAATGCTGCAGCCTCTCCACCTCCCTCTCAACCCACAGGGCTGCAATTTGTGGACAGGCTGGATGTGGTTACACAGCAAGAGAGGCCACCACATGTGAACCTAACATGTGAAACACTGGTTTAGCACGGTGAGGAAGTCAGCTGTGAGATATTCTCAGTTCATAATCATGCTCAGCATGGTTAGCAGGGCTTGTGATGAGTCTGAAAAGTGCAGCTTTGAGTTCACAACTTTACCGACATGAGAGGCTTTGCTGGTGCAGCAGTAGCAATCAAATGATACCTCTTTCCCTATCCCTGCCCAGCGCTGCCCAGCCAAAGGCTAACATTCTTCTACACAGTTTTGAAACCAAATGGAAAATTCAAACAGCACTAGGGCAAAAATGTGTTGGTTTTTTTCAGACTTACAATATGCAAAATATAACAACTCGGTGCTCAAGTACTCAGTAAATTAATCAGGCTTATATTAGGACACTCTGGGCCAAATTACAGTTTTGCAGCCCTGTGCACCGAGATGGACAGAGTGACCACCCTGACAGACTGTAGCATTTCCCAGCTATATGGACAGAAGGCTGCAAACGGATGCTCCTCCTGTATGCCTTAACACAGGGGCACCAGGACTCCCTCTGCACAAGCCTGCTGATATTTGCTGGTGCCCAGACAGCAAGGCCCTAGCTCCCCCAGTCTGACTCAGTGCATTCTGGCATAGGGCCAAAAATGAGCAACTCCTGGCTCCTCAGTGCTTCAGCCCCACTGTAGCTGCCTCTGGGACATCTGCAGGGGGTGGGTGGGCTGGAGAACAGCCCTTCCATCGTTTCTCATCTTCAGTCCTCCCCACCTCCCTTCAAACACCATCACAGGGACAGCCACCTTAGACCTTGGGACAGCATCTTCTTTGTTAGACTCACTGCTGTCTGCCCACAGGTTCAATTTCAATAGACCCAGACAGGAAAATAAAATTCTGTTTTAACTTTAAATATAAATGTTCATCCCAGTAGAGTTCCCAACCAAATCCTGGCAGTTAGAGTAGATCAGTTTTGTTTTCCTGCAGCCAGCACTTCACAGTATGGAACACACCCTGCACACTTAGTGCTATCACCACTGCACCACACTGCCTTGCCGACACAAATGGGACAGTGCTGTATTCCACAGAAAATCTACTGCAAGATGAAAAGAAAAAATGTACCAAAGATTAAACTGTATGGGCTACCTCTGTGGGTAATAATGGACTACTAAGGAACACTAATACATTTTTATCATGCTACATCTCATATACAAAAATGAGGTTTGAGAAACTATTAGGTCATCTCATTTTACGCAGTACAATTAATCATCAAAGCCATGAGACAGCAGTAAATGAATTAAAAGTCAATCTGAGCTAAGCTAACAAACAAACAAAAAAACCCTTCAGCATCTTTTGGTGAAGAACCTTCCCCCTCCCCCAGCTATGCAAACCATGCCTTCAATAAGATGATGTGCTTGTGATGACTCAAACCCAATTGTTTTAAAGGAACATACTTATCAAAACAAACCTCCAAAATACTCCATAACAATTTACCCGCATAACCTATTTGATGGGTTCTCAGAGACCTTAGTTTTCTTCCTGTCTTCTCCACTGCTCTGTGGTGTGTGATCCTAAATAGTGGCACCTTTGTGTAATTTTCTCAGATATAAAACAGGAATATTAATATTTACTCTCTAAGTTGCTCTGAGATTTATGAATGAGAAAAAGTGGACACGGTAAGAGGTACTGCTGTAAAAAGTGAAAAACCTTTCAGCCTACAAAATTTCCATTTTCTCTGTAGTGTTTATTTCCCTTGCTACTTGGTAGAAATAAATGCTAAGTAGACAGAACAGTCCACAACATGTGAATCAGACTGTCTTTTTACAAGGAAGACACTGGATTTTGCTTTTGGAGTGGTGTGTTGCTTTTTGCAGCGTCTTTGTGAGCATTGAAACAATAAAGGGTATTACAAGTTTAATCTATATCATCCCAAGGGACTTTATTTCAAATTCTGATGGGGATCAATGGAACAAAAAAAACATCTGGGAAGAAAAGTGCAACTTTTCAATATGGAAAAGTTTAATGCAAAGTGAGCTCGATCATTCTTATCAGATAGCACTTGGTATTAAGGCTTTACCTACAACCCATCCTGCCTACACAATTCACAGAGATAGTTAAGAAAAAGCAGTGTCTATCTAGATCAAAGGTCTAAGAAAACCGTCCTCTTTTTAAAAAATGTAATGTTAAAAAAAAATCCTAACACCTAGTCATTCTTTCAGAATCCATGTGAACAGACTGCAGCATGCACTCCATCTCACTGAAAAGAAAAACCTAAGCTGTGCAGAGAAACAAAATACAGTTGACTATCCATAATTTTCTCTATTTTAATTGTTTTCATGTAGGACTAGAAATAACATTTGCTTGGAACTAAACACTTCCTTTTTTTCTAAAATCTGCTCTTTTTATTTGACAAGAAACACTGTTTTGTTTTCTGTCTTACCTGAGGCAGAGTGCCTTTGACTAATGCAGGGATGTCTGCTTTAGAATAACCAATTGCAGCTAAGCCATCATCAACATTCAGATCAAACAGGAATTTCCGGAGTGTCTCTGCCAAAATAAACCCCGCATCTTTGATGCTGGCAGTGCGGATGTCAGCTCCTAAAATAAGACATAATGCCTTGACTGTAGGGTGGAGAGAGAGGAGGAAGCCTGTTCTGGACTTAATTTAATCATAATATCAGCTGAATACATATCCATACATAACAGTCACGGCCCTAAAAGCAACATGAAATAAAAAGAGGAATCAGTCTTCATTTTACAGTTGGAATAGTTTGTAGATGGTAAAATAAAACAAGATCAGGAGAAGCAGGTAACTGCTGCCAGAAAGACTAACAGCCGCACAAGATTAGCTTTCTTTCCCTCTGTGCTTACAGGGAGAAGCACTTTTCAGTCTGATAACTGCTGGGATGAAAGAAGCTAACACATGAACATCAACGGTATTTATTCTTACGGACAGGGTGCCAAATGTTAACTTTATTTTAAGGCCTTGAGTTTGCTGACATCTAGGGGACATGGAAACCACTGACTATTCTGTTCAACTACATATTCAAAGAGGACTAGAGCAGGTAGGCTGAGAAAGACAGGAGATGGCAGGCACTGTTCAAGGGATTAAGTAAATCCTAAACTTAATGCTATTTGAATATGTGCTGACTTGTTTAGGATAATGTAGAACTGAAGAGGAGTGTCGTGGGAACTGGTATCTTTGGAACATCTACTGCACAGTAATGAAAGCACCAATATAAAATGAAAAGATTATCAATATTTCTTATAGAATAGCTTGCTTCCCCTTTGTCAATGAATGGTCAGAACTTAAAAGTAATAATAAAAACATCTCCAGATAGAAGACACAGGTTCCTCCATATGATTTCTTTTCAATGTAAGCTGAGCTAAATTTGTTCTCTGTGTAACCTCAATGATGTTACACCAGAACTATGTTAGGTCCAAGTGCCATACTGAGAAATGAGTAAGATCACAACATAGCTACAGGAAAAATATTTTCTGTCATCCTCACTCAGTTCAGCGTAACATTCAAAGGGGGTTAAGTGAACAGAAGACCAACAGGCTCATTTGAGGAGCTCAGATATTTGGGTAGTAAGATTGGCAGTACAGTGGTAGAGAACGTCTGGGAGAAATCAATAAATAAGGTATGACTGAGTCTTGTACAAAGTCTTATGCTATTGGGATTATGCCATGCAGTCTGAGTTTATCCTGGGTTTTGCTGTAAAGGAGTAACTGGGATATAAATCCAGTATCTTCAGATTGTAAAGCAAAAGGGAAAAGGAGGAGGGGAGAAAAGGACAGTAAACGCAAAGGACAGTTTTAAAATATTTCTATAGTTCTAGTACTTTTTGCTCAACCTAAAGAATACATCAGTCTTTGCACTTCGAAAATTTCTGGCCACACACACACCTATTTCAACTGTTTAAGAATGTACCGAGGGAGGTATTAAGCTTTTCCTGGCTGTACCCAAATTCACAGCTGTATATATACACAACGTAACTATTTAGTAATCTGCTCCATGTCATAAAATACCTTCTTAGTCATTGCATTTGGCAACATGAGAGATTTGAATCAGCTACTGTAGCCAGTTGGACTCTGGACTGGAATCAGAAGTAAACACCCCAGGTGGGAATTAACACATTCAGTTCCATGTGACATGTTTTCAGCAGAGTCCCGTTACAGCAGACAATAATGTAGTTTAAATGTCTATCGAGAAAATTAACAGAGCTTTTAGAGACAGAATTTATGGCAGTAGTTGATACCACAAAACCTAAAGGAACTGCTTTTTAGCCACTTGCTTTAAAATCAAGGAGCCACAGCCAAATTCTCCAATATGCTGTGCTGGCCAGTCATCCAGAAATATTTTCTTAGTCTACTTTGAGTTGTACATTATTGCTGTAGGAACACAGACATTTTGTAGCTTAGTATATGATTCCAGCTAGGCTTGTGTTTTCGTTTTCACTATAGGCAGGACTGTATACTTCAGAGGAAGGCTGAACAAATCTCACAGCCAACATCTATAAAGCAAATGGAATTTTCCCCCAATGTATTTTTTCTGACCATGTTGTTTTACATCCTCTTTAAAATAATGTGATATTTTCATTGTCTATATATGTCCCACTCTTCCTTGAAACCCACAATGCTTTCAGATTACTTAGACTGGATTGCTTGCATACAGAAGGCTGACCACACAAGGGACTGAATACAAATTTTCCAAATACCAGGACAGTTGCCCTAACCACTTTCTCTCTACTCCCTAACACTGCTGCGCCTGTGACTGTGATTGCTCATTAGTGAGCATGGGTATTAGCAGCAGTTTAGCTACCAGACAGTCTAGTGCAGATAAAAAACCTGACCTTAGACATAAACAAATTAGTTTGCTGCAGAGCCATGCTGTCACAGCTAGACTGCTAACAGCTCCAAGATTACACCACTGAAAGCTAGTTTTTTTTTTTTTTTTACACACAATCATGCTGGGGGTGCAGTGAAGAGGTATCCTTTCTCTAGGACACCTTCTGGTGATGCATTGCACAGATAAGAAAGCACTGTATGAAAAGATCATCTTCAAATGAGCTGTCAGCTTGCAGCCTTTACTTTTATCCTGCTAAGAAGCAGAAAAGACCACTTTGTTCACTAACCCACTTCTGAGCCATCACAGACGTGTCCACAGAATAGTTATTCCATGATTTCCCTTGACATCGGCTGCTGAGAAATTCCAACACCTACAAACAAGCTTAGGCCTACATTTGAAAGCCCAAAACCCACAGCTGCCTGCCATGGAAAGAGAGCTGGAGTGATTTAGAACATCACTCTGTCCTAATTCATTGCCACAGCAAGAAATTTGTTAAGCAAAATGCTTCCTTTTAGCTAACAGATGCATCTGAGTACTGGTTTGTTTTATGGTATCTACTCTAAAGTAACTACTCCTCACAAAGCACTGAGAGATGGCAATTACAGTTACTCTCTCCTGATTCATAACAGATCTGCAGTTAATTTCAGCTGTCCAGTTTTCTAGCCAAGAAGCAGATTTTTCCAGGTTGCTTCTCTAACTACTTCATCCAACATAAAAATTTAGCATTATTCTACCTAAGTTTGCATTATGTGTAACTTAGTCAGACTCCAGAATCTTATTTTTTAAACTCAAAACCCCTGCAACAACCAGCTACAATTGCTTGCATGCATTTTTTTTTTCCTCCCAAAAAGACATATTGGAAAGAATTCTATTTGTATGAGTAAGTTGGATCCATAGAGATTCCTACCTAGTATCTCTGCAGCTTCCAAGTGCCGTTCAGGATGTATCTGTGCTGTGAAAGCAAACACCGCTGGGGATGTCAGCACCACAGAAAGGCCATGTGGCTGGGTGAAAAAAACAAACAAACAAACAAACAAACAAACAAGTCCCATCAACAGGACATGTACTTTCACCTTTAATGTGCTTTAATGCTCATTTATATGAGATAACAGAGAATTGAAATGTATAATATGAAAACAAAGATAAACCACATTTTACCACTAAAGAGTGATCCACATTATAATCCTTTGGTTTATAAGTTTTCACCAAACCAGAAATAGGGTAAGACATTCCATGGCTGGAACAGAGAGTAGAGAGAAAGTGGTTAGGGCAGCTCTCCTGGTATTCAGAAAATTTGTGCGGTCTGTTTTCTGCATGCAAACCTCTTGGGTACAGATACTCAAAAGGTATTTAGGTACAGATACAGCACGGGTTAACACACAACCCTCACCCCTCTGCACCTTAGGGACCTAGCTGTAAAAACCAGTACCTCCTTACTTTGCAAGTGTGAAGTTACACTACTCCACTGACTGGACTGAAAGATGCTGTTACTAAAGTAATACAGATATGCCAAAAATAGCATCATCTTCATCCCTACCTGATCACACTACCTGAGAAAAATAAACATTAAGTTTAAAGTATAATTAAGGAGTGGATTTGCTCAAACAAAAGGCATGAAAGGAAAGTCTCTAAAGAGAACGACTGCTAATAACTTCTCCGCACAATTCTGGTTTAGGCTTTGCTTCTCTGAGATTTTCACCCATGTGAGACTACATTGCCTTGCAATATTAAACTACAGCTCACTTCAGCCTGCTGAATACCTTCTCCACAGACAAGCTCACAGACAATTGCAGCAGTTCAGGAATGGCACAAAACTACCTCACTGCTGTCTCACTGCAGAACAGCTGGCACGAAATCCAACATTTTAAATGCCATTGATTTTTTTTTTTCCTAACTATGGTTTTTACTATCAAGGAAGGTAAAGAAGCCTGTTTTGTAATTTTCACATGATTGGATTTGACTATCACAAGGCAGAATACACAGTCCTCATACACATAAATGCCAAGAGCCCATCAAATTCTCACAACATGTGGCTCCTCCTGCATCACAGGCCAGGCTACAATGTCTTAGTATATGATCTTAACAAAGGCAGTGAAACAACCTGAAACAAACACTAGCTAGACACTGACCTCAGATGGGGTTAATATTTTTCTGTACTCACCACAGATGAACACCAGCATTGCCAAAGCCAATACCAGCAAAAGCACTTGCTAGGTGCATGTTGGCTCTTGCTTCACGGTCTTCGGGGTCTCTGATGGCTCTGTGCACCATGGAGACGATAGTACCAGTGAATTCACAAACAGATTGGTAATTCAGGACAGAGAAGGGAGAGAGGGCTTCTTTATGGACAGATATACAAAAACCTCTGAGATAAGCTGAGGTAAAAATGCTGGAAATAGGATCAAGTCACACTTCAGTCAGAGAACAATCCTGCTTCTGGATCAGTAAATAGATCAAGCTGGTTCAGTGAAGGGCAAGTTTCCTTTCACTTTTCCAAAACCTGAGTAAATAGAGTGAATTTCACCATATTCACCTCAGTGGTGGTTTAAACAATTCTACCTAGGAGCTTTGGCAATCTTATTGTACGCCTCCAAGATCACCCCAGCTTTCTCACCAGCTCATTAGGTGGCAGCCTGGACCCCACCATCTGTGCGGGAAGCGGACAGGGTTCCTTGCCTTCCTATGCATTAGACTGCTTGTGTAGTTTGCCAACATGGAAAAAAGTCTCAAGTACAGATTGCACAGGAACAATAAACAACTACTTTGACTAACTAGGTGCTGTGTTTAACAAAAAACCCCACATTGACAAGTACACATGGTATACAGAAGCTGTATACAGACTGAAACTTCATTGGTAGGGGTCAAAACCAATGCCCAGTTAAGTCAAAACTTAATGTAAACTGAAGGTCTTTTAAGTCTGAACTAGTTTTTAGTAAATGCATAATTTTGCACATTTGTAAGTGCACATGGTTACCTTCATGACGGATGCATAAGGATCTTAATTTACACTGAAGGTCACAGAAATTACACCAGCAGTCTTTCCTTCAGTTTGTTACATACTCCCTTTACACTGTCATAGAAAGAGCATTCTTGAAAAAATGTGAATGCTGCTCACATATTAACTGAATAGCTTGAAATAACTTTAACTGAGAACTTACTAAATAGATTCAGAAGCATTAAAAAGCTACTTCCTCATGACAACCTAGTAATGCTAACTTCACTTTGTTTTCTTTAAAAAACTTTTTTGCTTTATTTAAGAGAAATACAGGGTAGAAAATGAAAGTTTAATGTACTAGTTTGCCTTATTTTAGCCTAAAATTCAAGTTCTTCTAAGCATCCCTTTTTGGGCACTGAAGACGACCATGCTGCGAAGGGGGTGGCTGTCAGACATGTTACCTTTTCAAGTATTTAGCCACTATGCGCAGAGCATGAAGAGCCCAGACATCACTGATGGGGTTGCTGCCTTGGTAAGCTGGTCGGTTAACTGGATTTGAAGGGCAGGGACTGCGCATGTTGTAAGGAAGAGCTGTGTATGATTCTAGAGCATGGCTAAAAGAAAGATTAAAAATCAATTATTTAAGTGAGAGAGCTCCATTTTACTGCTCTGCTGCCCTTTGAATGTGTGTTCTTCTTTATTTACTTCTGGTGTTTAACAATTGCCAAAAATAGAAATACAACCTCCAGGGCGCTTCGCTCTCCAACAGACACACAGAAGGCAATCCAAACACAGTCACAATCTATCAGCTCACACCATAGTTAAAGTTAGGTTGGATGAGCTGGCATCTTGATTTTCACTGAAGAACACTGTGCATCTGCAATGGGTATGTTTCCTTTCTGTAGGACAGGAACCATAAGAGGCTTTAGGACTGGAAGCACTGTAAGGTACCTTTCTTTTAAAAGTATTGACCTTTAAAAAATTAGGAGTATGACATTTAAGCTAAGTGGAACTGCCAAGTCTCATCTCCCAGATACTCGTGAATCTGACTACATAACGAAGTGGCAGTGCTTACATTGCTACATTTAGATGTACAAAACTACAAATAAACTGTTTTAATTTATGAACAAACACCTCAGTTCCAATACAGACACTGTAGTTCAGGATACTTTGCCAAACTTGATAAATCATGAAGTTTCATTATACATCTATTACTTTACTATACACAACACCCAGAAGCAAAGAAAGCTCTGGCCCTCTGAATAGAAACTTCCATGTGTTCTTTGAAGTTAAAAACTGTAGGTTTAAGATGAAGAAAATTTTGTGCCAAGTGAAAAGCACATTATGAGAGAGGTTCCGAAGATGGCTATAAATGGGCTAAAACCTGCCAGCATCCAACAAGCCGTCACAGATTTTTCTTGAGACATCGTGGCTTTTATTAGAAAATTCTTGTTCTCCACGTCTGTGAGACATGCTGAACACTGTTGCAATTGTGATTAATCATCTACTTGATTTCTTCAAAAGGGACACCTGGACTCTCTTCCCTGACAACAACAATCCTGGAAGCAAATGGTTTCTCCAGTGCACTGGAAAAACATTAAAATTGCTGTAAATGAGTGATTTGTCTCCATATGTTCTGAGGAAGGTAGTGAAATTAAGTAAGAGGGAAGTAAAACGGTGATCACCTTAGCAGGACAGAAAAGGGAGAAAAAGATCATTCTTTTCTGCTTCTAAAATATATTTTTTTCTGCAATCATCATAGTAAAAATACAAAATTGTAATAAATTCAAGTAGCAGCCTACACAGAAGACTCACCAAAGCACATCAAAGCCACTGTTGGCCACTATTCGCTCAGGCATAGACAGTGTGTGTAAAGGATCAATGATACCTAATGTTGGCTTAATGGCTCTTGAAGCAATACCTGCAGTATGTAAGTGAAGAAAATGAGTTGAAGATATTTTGCAACAAAATAGGACAAGACAAGCTTAAGGTTCAAAACATAACAATAATGAGTGGAAATATTTGGAAACTATGAAGATAAAAGCAAAGAGAGAGAAGGGAGAGTAAGAAGTATCTATGAATCTAAGTCTTACTAATGATGAAGTCGCTGCAAGAGAGTTATACAGTTTGAGACTGCTTATGTTAAGTGAATTATATCAGACAATGTTCTCTCTCCATTTGTAATCCTCTCTGAGCAGCCTGTACTTTCCAAATGTCTGTGCTGAATGGCACCTGCAACACTATCCTCAGATTTGTATCTTTTGTGAGCAGTCAGAGGGCAAGACTGGTTTGCGTCTGCAATCAATTGCTATTGCTAATTGCTGTCTTGAGCATCTGTAACAAACATGCCTTCATATTTTGGTTAAGGGGGCACAGATGTAGCTTTGAGAGAGAGATATAAAGACAGACAGACAGACTGATTGACTACATATAACCGAGAAAACTGTGAGCTATGGTCAGAGCTCCTTAGCACACCCATTTGCGTCCCAATTACTGTAGACTGTGTGGTATATAAAATCCACACATTTAGAACTAAAACCTCGAAACAGCAATGAAGCTTAAGATGACATTTTAGCTCTAATCTATATTTGCCAGGGATGAAAAGAACAAAGGGAGACAGTGCCCCTCACTTGCATAGCATCTCAGGCCTGAGGTTTCAAAAATCAGGAAAAGGAACATTTGGTTGCAATTATACAACAAAGAAATAGAAGTCTTAAAAGCAGAAAGAAAAATACAGAGGAAATAAGGAACAGTTGGTTGACCCTGAATGTAAGTAGAAATCTCCCTTGCAATTAACATTTTCTGCCATTTAAGAACTTGAAAGATTTTAGTTTCCTGTTTTGCCTTCAAAGTATAATCCATTGTATTACATAGCCATTTCATTATGTTAATATGCTATACATTTAATTCAAGGAGGAAGCCTTTAAGCTCTTCATATTTGCCTGTGGCAGCTGAATCAAACAAAATGACACCTGAAATGACATGCAGTATCCCTTTCTTTCAAGGCAGGGAAATAACTAAGACATCGGAAAAGCAATTGCCTTGAATAACAGCCAAAAAAAACCCCAGCTCACCAGTTTTTACTTTTAGTTCTTTGAAGTCAAAAATGGCAACTCCAGTGGTTTCACTTCCAGTTCCAGCTGTTGTAGGAACTAAAAAAGAAGAATGAGGATAACAATAAATAATAAGTAATACGTAATTTTGCAAAATAAATAAATAAAAACACAATAGCAATGCCACCAAAAATACAGGATCCAGGAAACCTTCGAGGTATCCCTGATCTGAAGCCGACAGCCAAAGGGAAACTGCTGCTTTGATCACCCTTCTCAGTAAAAGGAGTCAAACTCAGGTAAACAAGGCAAACTAATGACAAAAACTGTGATTTTACTTCCACTGAAGTAAATAGCAAAACTGCTGATGAATATAACTAGAGGAGAAGTACGCCCACAGGAAGGTGAAACAGTTGTGGTCCACTGATTTCAGTAGAAATATCATACAGAGTGTAGAATTGACTCCCTTCTCCCAGCCCTCACTCTCCACACCCCCTCCCCTCTTGCTTTACCTGCAATGAGTGGCTTGAGGGGCACAGTAACAGGCTTCCCTTTCCCGATAGGAGCATTGACGTAATCCAAGAAGTCTGATGTAGGGCTGGATGCATATAGGTTGGCAGCTTTACAGGTGTCTATTACAGACCCACCTCCAACAGCAACATAGGCGTCAAACTCTCCCTTTTTAGCAAATGCAATGGCATCCAGGAAACTGGGAAAACAAGAAAAGCTTTCCAATTAGTCAGGAGAAAAACAGGACGTAGAGAAACTATTAAGACCAGTGTCCAGGTCACAAGGAGGTGTTTAAACAGCTGTATGGCATGCTGTAAAAGCCTGGGCACTACTTTGAGAAGCGCACGGTCAGAAGTAGTACCTTTGGTCTGTTGGCTCCACCCGGACATTATCGTACATCTGAAAGTTTATACCATATTTTGCCAAGGAATTCAATACTGCATTTACAGGAGGGAGTTGGGAGAGGTTTTTATCTGTCATCAAACAAACTCTTCTAGCACCAAGATTCTGCAGGTCCTACAATAACAATGAAATTAAAAACCAAACAACTGGTATAAAATAATACACACTTAAATACTAATCCAAATCAACTGAACCATTTAATAATAATAAAAAAACCCAACCTAAAAATGGTAGGTTATTGTAAAATTTTTAAAACAGTATCAGCTAAAGAAAGATATCAACCACATACACATAGGATGCAGAAAACAGCATAAAGTATAAGGCTGCCAAACTTATACAATTGTAGTCTTATGATAAAAGAAAACTAATGACAAATAAGTTGAACTAGTGAAAAACATGCAGAACAACTTAAGACTACACTAAAATGTAATTTTTTTTTTAAATTATTTTTTCCTACACAATTTCTGTGACATAAAAAGGCTTTTCCCCAGGTCTCCCTTAACTGTCTACCAAAGCATGGCATTAAAATCTCAAAAATCTATTATGAAATATTAATTTATTGATGAAAAATCAAAATCAGGTGGCAAAAAAGAAGACAAATAATATTTCATCCTAACCTTTGCTAAATTATTTGTCACAATAGGTACACAAAACATGAAATTCTAAATAATCCTAAAGCTATTTAAAGACAGAAGTTCTAACTTCATTTACTATCTGACTATTAATTTACTTTACAAATTTGCAAATAAAAAAGAGAGCTGTAAGAATGTAAGAGAATGCCATAAATGCCAAGAAGAGAGGAAAAAATGATAAATGAAAGACCCAATGATAGAGGCAAACTGGAACAATGTACTCAGGTGAATCATCTCATACTGCTAAAACAAAAATTCTGCACTTTCACAGTGCAAACTCAGAGCTGAACAAATATCCACCTAATTTAATGGAAAGTCTCTGATTCATTTTAATGAGCACTGGAAGAGACGAAAGTGATCTTGAGAAAATCCTGGTGAGTCACCAGGATTCAAAACTTTTTGAATTAAATTTCCTGTGAGAGAAAAATACTGTTGCATAATCTTGGCAAATCATCAACAATCTAATTATCCAGTAAGCTGCACTTTATGTACTCACTCACTGATGTAACACGCTTCTGTTCTTTACCCAACAGTATCTTCTGGCCTTTTTACGCTGGTATGTATGACTACACATACTGCAAAGCAGTGGAGATTCAGACACACCATATATAAACTTTCCCGTAAAACAGGGATCAATAGCACCAGCAGTCGTTTGGAAAACAACTTTTCACCAGTGATGGACTTACACTACAGAAACTTACCATGCCAATCTCTTTAGTAACTCCTTCTCCATATCGGATGTTTGAAATGGCCATCTACAAAAAAAACCCACCACATATTTTTTCTGGAAAAATGGAGAAAAGGCATCTAGTCCCAAGCAGTCAAAGTGAAATATAAATATTTACTAATGTAAATATTTTAAATGCCCTATTTGGAAGTATACAGAATACAGCTTTTAATTCAAATATATTTTAAAATTAAATCTACCTCAAATGCATAGTCTGTATTTCCCAGGGTAGGCCGTTCAGGGACTGGAATGGAAATGAAACAGTAAAATTAGGGAGCAAAATGTTACTTCACTCTATATCTCAATACTAAAGTTGACATATTTCTTTGCTTTTGAAATCCTTAATACATTTGCCCAGGTCATCTTGGCTTGTCTAGGTAACAGTTACCCATTTCATCCCTTGTTGTTTGTGAGATTAAATTATTCAAGTACTTCATTTGGTTACATTATTAAGCAAAATAAGTGTTTTTTCCTTCTTCCAAGAATTAATTCTTTCCTATAAAAACTGAGTAAGTTAGCAGGAAGTTTGCGTGAGAACTTGTTTGCAGTCTGCAAAGCCCAGAACAGCACATAATAAGTAGAACTGAGTATCTGCAGAGCACACAGGCAGCTACATACAGGTTGAGAGGTGTTACAAATGTGTGGGGGATACATGATAACCTTCAGAACAAATTTTAAGACAAATTCATTAGACATCTTCCATATGCACTGGGATAGCGAACATCTTTTGCACATGTGAAAGTAACACTGACAGGTATTTACACTTCTTTTTACTTCTGCCTAGTCCTGAACTTTCAGGTGAAACTGAATCGCTTGCTTGAAAATTAAGAAACTGCACGCATTGCTAATAATAAACAGAATTTCAATAAGAATTGGTGTGGCACTATCAACTCTGTTTAGTAGAACAGAGAAGATATTTATAAGGATAGTATTTCAGTCCCATCATCTCTCTGCCGTGTCACTCTTGCACGAATTTCCACAAAACTCTAATTTTCTTGCATATCCTGATTTTGCCACAAAGTGAAACAAACTGCATCAACTGAAGCAGCTCATTCTTCTCCAAGAAAAGCTCGATGAGGCATTCTGCTCTTCCTGATGAAGTCATGCCTTCTGTCTGCTATATTAATTGAAACTATGCACTGTGGATTCAGATCCAATGAGTGAAGCCATGATAATGAGTCTTACAGACATTCTGGGGTGCACTGAAGCACTGACCCACAACAGTAACAGATAGATGTATTAAAATCCTTTATGCACTTTCTATTCAAGCCCAGGCCAGCTGCTATCAGCTCTTTCATTACCATCTCTTGCCAGGCTGTACATGTTTGACCTCTCCTGGAGTCTGAGTCTGCTGTACTCTCAATCATTAGTTTGACAGGCTAAGAACATGTCCAAGCCATTTACTCTCTTGCTTTCTGATGGTATAATAGGTGCCCTGCTGTTATATTCTTGAGTTAACCTTCAGGAAGAATTTTACTGAGTTCAAAAATTGCATTATTTACTAGAACATTGTCAACAAACACAATGAATATTTTTTTTCTGCTACAGTCACTGTTAAATCAATTCCCACTATTTAAGAGACTTACTGAAGTGATACCATCTTGCTACATTGTAGACTCAATTGCCCCTTAAAACTTACAGAGAGGGTTCTTCACTGAGACTTCTATTTAACAAGGGATTAGTTTGAATTGACTGAGTAGGTCATCAAGCAGACAAGAAGAAGAATGAGATTCTATTTCTCACCTGTGCTACTGTCTTGCTGTATGATGGTCTTGGGCAAAATAAATATCTAAACATACATTAGCTTTTCCATATGTAAAATGGTAATTCTTTAAAAAGTATCTTAAGTAAAGCACATAAAACCAAGTCACTAAGAATTACACATTGCTGAAATTATGGCCAAAAATACTAATTTTTATAGAAAATATATCTATCATATCTTCTAGGTACCTTTAGGGTATTAAACATGGAACATGTAAGATGTATTAAAAGATTAAGAACATCTGACCAGCACACAGATAGCTATTCACATAGACTCCCTACGGTCAACACAAATTCCTCCCAGGGTGACTTGGTAACTCAGCTCTTACCCCACAGCCCTGGCTTAAGTGAGCTGCATTCTCGGGACTGACTGTATGAAAAGTTTAAGATTACATTCCCCAAACCAAAGCAGACCTTTGTGAGTAGCTCCTTTTTATTCATATCGCTTCCTGCTTCTTTTCTAATACAACAGATGTATATTTTTCCCCTCAAAAGCAGATCTGAAGTTGAGATGGCTCAGGTGACGACAGCAGTAACAGCAGCCACAGCAAACTTCTGATCAACTCGCCTCATGGCAAGGAGAGGGAGGGACAGGACACATTAGTTGTGGCTTACATGGAAAGAGCGAATCTCTCCAACAATAACCACTGTCATTTGTACAGCTGTAAAATAACAGACTGCTTACCTTATCCTCTACCTTGTTCTCTCTCCTACCTGTCGCCTGCACCCTCTGCCCAGGTTACACTGATAGGTACAGCTCTATAGGGCCACGGTCTCCTGCAGAACTGATCTGGAGACACGGATTAAGTCTTACCTTGGGAATAACTGTGGCAATGGCTTGGGCACCGACATCTAGTTAAAAGGTAAAAAAACCAAAACAAAACAAAAAAAAAACACGGTTAAAATGAAAAAACTAGAAGCAGAAAATCGGCTCTGTCCTTGCCTAAACGTCTCCTCTGTTCACCCGTTCGTGGCAC
>NW_010102780.1:0-202 GCF_000699245.1 Pterocles gutturalis
TAAAAGAGGACGCGAGGTTTCCTCCTCTTCCTCTGTCTGGGGCGCTCGGGATCTTCCAGGTCTCTTTTCTCCTGCTCCAGGCTCTTGTGCAGGGAACACAGTTCTGCAGCAAAATAAACGGGCAAAGCAAAAAGGAGGAGGGGGGGGAAGAAAGGTGCAAAAAAATTAAAGCAATGTTCAATAAACAGCGTGAACTATGAGC
>NW_010102781.1:0-9409 GCF_000699245.1 Pterocles gutturalis
CCCCAGTTTGGAGATCCATATCCACTGGGACCAGCTGCGGGGTCCCAGCTACCCCAGGGACATCTCTGCTCTTCCCAAGTCCCCTCCAGTGCATGGGACAGCCACCAGCGTGTCCCTGGGGCTGAGGGCTGAGCCCCACCCCTGTGCCAAGGCCCTTGGAACACTCCGGCGTGGGCAGCGATGCGGGTAGAGCCACTCGAGGAGGCAGGCATGGCACTAACGGGGACACCCAGTCCCCCAAATCTGGAATCTCAGCCCTTTCATCCCCCTGCATCCCAGTTGTGGTCCCCAATGGATGCTTTGCCATCCCCAGGCCACCCCCAGGGAGGTGACACAGCCCCGGGATGCGGTACCTGGCACAGCTGCTGCCGGCACGGCTCCGGCCTTGTCCCTCTCCGCGGATGCGTGTCACAAAGGGGCTGGCACGTGGTGCCTGCCCCGTGCCAAGCCGCGGGATGCCAGGAATGAACTCGTGGGGATGTTGGGATGTTATCCCCACGCTCGCAGCCTCGCCCTCCCCAGGAACGGGGACAAAACGGGATGCTACGCTCACTGGGCGATGCTGAGGTCCACCGGAGCTGGGATACAGCTTTTGGGGTCACCCAGCCTGCTAAATTTGGGGGGGTCTTGAAGACTTTGGACCTGTTTATCCAAGAGCAGGCTTGACCTTCCTCCTCTTCCTCGTCCTTCTCCTCTTCCTCCATCGCTGCTCCTGCTCAAGGTCCTGCTGACCCACCACCATGATGTCTTCTGCCAGGGTGGCCAACCCCACCAGACCTTTTAAATAATAATATTCAAATAATAAGAGTATTAGTGTAATGATTGATTTCTGGAGTTCCTCCCATCCTCCATGGCCATGCTCAAGCCCAAGGGACCACATCTCTCCAGCCCTTTACCTGCACTCACCACATCCACCAGTTCTGTGCTTTTGGAAGGACTTTAGGAGTAAATTGGGGTGGGATGGGACCCACCTGAGCCAGAAAACGTGTCACAGAGGAGTCCAACATCACCTTCAGCCAACCTCACCCGCTCCCGTCTTTATATCCCAGTGGTGTCCCCATTGCCCTGGTTTTGGCCATGAGGATGTCAGTGGAGATGTTGTCAAAAACTTTGCTAAAATCCCCATGAAAACCATCCCTGTGCACGCAGCTGGAGGTTGGGTTGGTCCTGGTCCACACTGGCTGTCCCAGTCTTCTCATCCTTCACCTGGAGGTGACGTTCCTCCAGCTGGGATCAACCAGTGGTGGCAGAAGGGGGATCTTTGGTCCTTCAGCCCCAAATGCAGACTTTCTGCCCTGGGATGGGGCAGGAAAGGGGTGTCAATAGGTGCATTTTCGGGGGGAACCACAAATCCTGGCCGTGCTGAGGCAGGGGATGTGCCCATCATGGTCCAGGAGTGATCCACCAGAGTTCATCCCATGCCAGCATTGCTGGTTGGGCAGATAAAGCTACTCCAACCCTGAGAAAAAGGCTTTTCCAAGCTGGGATCGGTCGGATCCTGGGACAGAGCTGCGTGCTGGAGAGAAAAATCCTGTTTGTGTGGTGTGGGAAGCAGCTTTTCAATCTCCTGGGCTGGTCGAGCATCCCCCCATGACACCCCACCGGGCTGGAGAAAGCCTCTAAATGCTCCCTGAGATGGAAAATCAGAAACATAATTTAAAAAAAAAAAAAAATGACAAAATCCTTGAGTGCTCTTACCCCAGGGGAGGCTGGGGATCTCACTCAAGTGCAAACCAGGAGTAATCAGGGGCCAAAGGCGTTCCTGCAGGTCTGCAGCTGGGAATCAAGACCTTGTGCAAGACCTTGTAGAGGCCAAAATTATGGGTGGGGTCAAATAGGGACCAGGTGAGTACCTGGAGCTGCTGGTGACTGTTGATCAGGATGGGTTTGGATGGGACACCCACTTCCCAGCCCCCACCCAGCTCCTGCCAGGAACCAGGAGGTGCACCCCAAGGAAGGGCCATTTCCTGCTCACTCTATTCCTGGTGGTTTTCCTCAGTTTGGGGAGACAAGGCTGGTGGGGGGGGGGTTGCCTGCATTCCCCTCTCCCGTGAGCTGAGCAGTGCCACGGCCAGTGCTTGGCAACTTCAAAACTCATTGAAAGGGAAAAATCCTCCAAGAAGCAGCATCTGGTCCCCAAGATCCCACCTGTCCCAGCAGGGACCGTGGGCTGGAAAGTGGAGAAGACTCTGATGGAGCCCATACCAAATCTTGGAGAGCTTCATGAACCATTGCAACACTCTGTTGGGCTTCTAAAAAAGCTCTAGGATGTCTAAAAAAAACAGATTACTGGTTGCCCAGAGAAGCTGTGGATGCCCCATCCCTGGAGGGGTTCAAGGCCAGGCTGGGTGAGGTTTTGGGCAACCTGGGCTGGTGGGAGGTGTCCCTGCCCATGGCAGGGGGATGGAACGAGATGATCTCTAAGGTCCTTTCCAACCCAAACCCTTCTGTGATTCTATGATTATAGAAACGAGGAGGGGATGACATGGGAGAGGAACATGGACAGATGCACAGGGCACCCAGGGACCTGCTGAGTCCATCCCATGGGATGTCATTTCCCAAAAATCTCCCACTGACGTACCCCACTGTACCATCCCAAACCAAGATGTCTGAAGAACAAAATCACAGGTTCTTTTGTTTTTGTTTTTGGGTTGGGTTTTTTTTTTCCTTTTTTTTTTTTTTTTGTTTTTGTTTCAAGAGATGCCTCCTCCCTCCCCTCACCTTGGTGTAAAGGGAATAAAACTGCCGGCTCTGCGAAAAGCACAGCCTGAGCTTTCCCCACCAATTCCCAGCTGGGAGACTTGGCGCTGGGCTCACCCATCAGTTTTTTCCCCCCAGCTGGCCTCTCTTCTGGCCTGCTGGCTGGTATTTTGCAATTGCTTTTTGTGCCAAGGAACTGGGGATGACGTTATCCCTTTTCCCCAGGCCAGGTGTAGGGAGCACGGCCGCTCCCTGGGGGTACAAAACCTCGCAGAGAGGGAGGAACCATCCCCACTGGGAACGGGGACCCTGGGGATGGCAAGAGCATCACCCAAAGCTCATTTTGGAGCCCCACGTAGAGATGGGGCTACTGGTCTCATCAAAAGAAAGAGCAATGAGCTACAACCAAGCTATGGTTGAAAGATCCCTCTCCCACCACTTCCCCATGCACAGCCCATTGTTTTTCTTCTCCTCGGGCCACCAAGTCCCTTGGAAGCTCGCCAGCAGCCAAGTCAACCCAGACATCCCCATCCCAACTGGTCCACACGCTGCCTGGCCAAGGAAGAGTGGTAAAACTCAAGTTTTTGGCCATGCGAAAATGATTCTTCCAAGACAATGACCAGCTAGAAAGGGTTAAATTGCCATTTCAAAGGCAAAATCTCCCCCAAAATCCTTTTGGATGTGTAGAGATGGACCCCGGCCATTCCAACATGAAGGACAAAACTCCCTCTGATTCCAGCACTGCCTGATCTTAGCTGGAGCTGCTCAGATTTTCAGGGCAGGTTCAAGGGCAAGAGGTGGCTCCCCAAATACCTTTGGGGATCTGGTCATCTTGGGGCAGTGGTTGGTGAGGCTGATCTGGAAATCCAATGCCAGTCATGCGATCTCTTGGTTTTTAGCAGATCAAGACTGTCTGGAGAGCTTGTTCTAGTTATTTTTGGGTATCTCTCGCAGGCTGGTGGTTGTTCAGACAAAGGGCCAAATTTTATCCACCTCTAACCAACCTTTTTTGTTGGTTTTGGTGATTCGGATTCAGCTCCAAATGCCAATAGTCCATCTGGGGAAGTCAGTAATGTAATTTGCAGTTTTCCCCTGGAAAGCTCTTGGCCCAAGTAGCGACCGCTAATAACCACATCAGGTATCGATGCAGCCATCATCACGTATGCAAAGCCTTCGCCCGTTGTGTAACTGGGTCTTCTTGACTTCCGAGGAAGGTCATCAGTGGAAGGACAACGTGCCGCTCTCCTCTACATCACATCTGGGCTGCTACGAGGAGGAGAAGGAGCCGGAGCCGATGTCTGCGGAACTTCTCAGGACGTGCTAAAAGCAGCCTGGAAGGGGATCAAGGTTTCCGTTCATTATTTAGTGCCGACTCTCCTGCCATGGAACCAGAGCCAGCAGCCTGACAGGGTTTGGAGGAACCTCAGCGGGTCCTTCTGCAGCCCCTGGACAAACCCCACTTGCAAACCACAGTCTTGGGCAGCCCACCAGTAACCAAAACTCTGCTTTACTGGGTTTTCCTGCAGGCTGGAGCTCTCGGCACCAAACAAAAACAAGCCACAGAGGCAAGCAGGAGAAAAAAAATTGAAAAGACCTTAAATTTGGCCTGTTTGGATGGACACTGACACAGTAGGTGTTGGCGGTGGGGGACGCTTGCCTACATTTCCAATCGAGATAGGTTTCTTGGAGACCTGCCTGTCCATCCCACTCCAGACCTGGGGCTTTAATATCTTGTGGTTCTCTTTGAACAAACACCTGGAGGTCGGAGGACTCATTGCTGAGGTTGTCCTGGAGTTCGGTCCTTCCTGCATCCCCAACCCCCCCTCAACCATGGCCATCCCTGGGGGAATAACCTCCCCAGTTCTCCAGAAGTTGATGGCTGTTCAACCCAGCATGGGAGAGACACGGAGACAGGCAAGAAGGAGCCCCCAGCCGTGGGAGTGGGCTCTCAGGACTGTCCTCCCCTGGGATGAAAGCTCAGCTTGCAGTTGGGGATGGGAACAGGCGATGGGTTCCCACCTGGCAGGCACCAGCATGCAAGCCCATGCTTGGTCCTCCAAGTAGGTCCAAGTCTTGAAGGGCAACTAGATTCTTCCTAAAATGTGTGTGAAAGCCTTCACGCCATGCGAAAATGAAAGACACTTGGGATCGCAACAATAAGACCAACTGACCAAAACCGTCTCCCACCCAGTCCTCACCAGTTGTCGCTCTGCTTGGTGGGAACCCCATGGCAAGAGCTCAGCCTGCTCCAAGCAGTGCTTGGGAAAAACATTGCTGAGCACGAACACCAAGAAACATCTCATTTTCTGTTGCAAACATAGATCACAGACACCATTTCGGAGGTGGAGGCACCCCTTCCCAGCACAGGTTAGACTTCTGGTGATGTGGATCGCTCACACACACATGTCCTTAGCGTGGCCACTCTCCTGAAAGACAATTTTTTCCATCCCACAGGAGGAGAAGAGCTCTCTTGTGCTGCAGGGCAGCACCAGGATGGTGCAAGTGGGACAAGGGGTTGAGAATGATGTTGTCCATCCGCTTCAAAGGAGAATAAGCTCATCCCAGGGCTGCTGGATGAAGCTGGTGAGTTGCTGGTGAAGGACACTGTTGGGTCAGCTGTTCCATGATCAGTGTCCAACACACACTGTGGCATGCACCCTGCTGCTCAGGACCTTGGAAGACGCTTGAGGTGTGGGTCCCCTGCCTTGCCAGGTGACCTGGGACACCATGAGTGGTGTCATCCAGCCAAAAAGTGTTCCCAAATGCAATGTCCCCTCCCAGCCTGGTCACACTGGCTTCCTGCAGGGAGAAATGGTGCTGCAAGGGCAGAGCTTGTGCCACTGAGTGACCATGTTTCACAGAAGCCCTTTCTGTCACTTGTCTCTGTCCCCTTTTGGACTCATATCTGTGTTCTCGGCCATCGCAAGAAGCCATGGTGCTCATTCCAGCCCATGGGGTGAACCTCACCACCAGCTGGGACCCACACCTTCCCTGGGCAGAGAAGAGGTTAGTTGTCTGCCTCTGACCACCTAAATTACACCCCTCTGGGGCTCTAGACCAAAATTTTGCCACACAACCACATTTGAGTGGTGAGGCAGTGGCCCAGGTTGCCCAGAGCAGCTGTGGATGCCCCATCCCTGGAGGGGTTCAAGGCCAGGCTGGATGAGGCTTTGGGCAACCTGGGCTAGTGGGAGGTGTCCCTGCCCATGGCAGGGGGTGGCACTGGGTGGGCTTTAAGGTCCCTTCCAACCCAAACCCTCCTGTGATCCTGTGATTTCAGGGATGTCCAGTCAATCCCGAGGAGATGTATGGGTACATGATCAGATCTGAGCATGAGTCTGGTGCCATCTGGTCATGCAAGCAATGGCCCCGTTGATGAGAAATGGTTGATGCATCCACCTGGCAAAATTCTTGGTGGAAGTTGTGGTGGCCACAACAGTGACCTGTGGAAGAAGAGATGTCCCAAATCAGTGCTCCTGTGGCATGACAGGGTGTGGGAAGCTGAGTGTCCTCTCTGCAGAAGACACGGTGGTGTCCATGCTTAGCACAGAGCTCTTTCCTGTATGGATTTATCACAGAATCCCAGAATGGTTTGGTTTGGAAGGGACCTTAAAGCCCACCCAGTGCCACCCCCTGCCATGGGTAGGGACACCTCCCACTAGCCCAGGTTGCCCAAAGCCTCATCCAGCCTGGCCTTGAACCCCTCCAGGGATGGGGCATCCACAGCTTCTCTGGGCAACCTGGGCCACTGCCTCACCCCCCGCACAGGAAAACATTTCTTCCCCATACCCACTCCAACAGGTCCAACAATCTTTCTTTACATGTGGGCCACCTTCCCTACAGCTTCTTAACAAGGTTTGCAGCCCCGTCGTTGTCCTGGTTGAGACTCATTTCAATCTGTTCAAGGGTTGGGAGCAAAACCTTGCAATCCTGACTGTGCACACCTGTGAGCAAGGAGAAACCTCAGCTTGTGGTTGCAGAGCCGATGCACGGCTTGGGAAAGATGGAGCTCTCCAAGACCTCCCTGCAGAGCCTGGCTGATGTCCTCCTGCCTTCCCCATGTTTCTCCTGAATTAGCCACAGAGCACGAGGAGGAGTTTCAGCCAGCTCGGACCTTTGCTGCTGTGGATAAAACCTGTGAGTGGAAAGCCAGCACCCACTGGTGGCACCATCAAGCTGGAGGAGCAGTACAGGTCTTGATGCTGTCACATAGAGGTTGCCTGAAGTCTTGAGAGCAAAGAAACCCTCAAGAACAAGCACTCAGGTGCAATTTATATGGTGCTGAGGATTTCAGAGGTTCAAATGTCCTGTCCGAGGGGACGTGACATGGACCCAGACATCTCCTGCCACCTTTGCAGGACCAGCATCTCCTGCTGCTTCTTCTGGAGGACCCACATCTCCTGCTGCTTCTTCTGTGGGACTCGTATCTCCTGTGCTCCCTCTCTCCTCTCCCTGTGCTCTGTTTTGTGTGCAATAAGTTCATCGCATGTCCCATGGATGGTGCAACCTGTGCCGAGACACCTTTGGTCTCCGTGGAGCATATTTGGGCACTGGATCCAGTTTGGGTCGCCAGTACCAGGCTGGGGGACTTGTCCACCCCAGTGACAGGCTGGACCCAGCCCAGCTGGAAGATACACCAAAAAAAGGTTTTTCCCCTTCAGGCTGATCAAATGCTGGAAGAGGGACCAAGGGAATTGGGGTGGGGAGCATCTCCATCCTTGGAGAAACTCAGCCCTTGCCTGGACGTAGCCATGAGCAACCTGATATAACTTCAAAGCTTGGAGCCAGAGGTTGGACCAGGGACCTCCTGGGGTTTTGTCCAACCTGAATTACCCCGTGGCTGTGTGCTCTGGGATGGATGGCAAGTCACCATCAGAAATCTTGGCTCTACCTCCGGGGTCTTAGGGTTTTTTTACGTCAGAGCCATGCTATTTCATGCTCTATTATCAGGTTAGTCAAAACACTTCTCTAAACTATATGTCTCTATAATTGCCAGCTACACTCAACTTCCTTGTCTCCTGCTGTTTTCCATTGCATCGGATTTTCAGTCATGCAAAATATCTACTTTCACCTTAATCTGCATGAATCCCACCCCCCTTCCCCGCACACAGCTCAGGAGTGGAGGGGAAGCCAAAACCTCTCCGTTACGTTCGCTGGAGCCTCGTTCCCCACCGGCTGAGACAGGAGAGCTGGTGCTGGTGACATGCACGGCTCGGTTTGGTGTGTCAGCATCATTAGGACTCCACCACGGGGAAATTAAGTCATGTAAAAAAAAGGTTTTTTGGGTTTGGTGCTGCCTTGAAAGTCCTGTATGAAGCCCTGAATTGAATTTTTGGCTCATCGATGAAGCATCTCCCAATGAATTGGGTTGTACATTCTCATATCACCTTCCTCCAGCCAAAGGGGGGGGGATTTTGCCCCAAAATGATGGGATTTCTCTTAAAACAGTGCTTGCACCTCTCCATAGAGACCCGCAAACCACACTGGACAAGCTTTTCCCCCTGAACATCTCTTTTTTTTCTCGGCGATGAGAAATGGAGAAACCAGAGGATCGTCCGTGCCGCGCGGCTCACAGGCTGTTCTCGTGCCACCGCCGACCTGTCTCCTCTCCAGACTAAACAGTCCTAATATTTCCTGTCTCTTCTCACATAGAAATGTGTCTGTAATCACTCTTTTCTCCTATTTCTGCACCTTTTTAGATGCCAGAGCAGCTCACTATCTACCTAATCCGGCTGAGCTGCTGGAGAAATGAGATTGCATCTCCCTGCCTCCAGCTTTGTCAAAGCTCAACACCCCCAAAAACTGGGAAATAATTTAAAAAAAAAATCCCAGCAGAGGAAAGCTTTGCCAGCAACTCAGGACTATCCAGACTTGGGGAAAAAGTATCTGCCTGGAAAACGGGTGCTGAGAAAGGGGTGATGAGAAAAACAGGGAAATCCTCGGAGATTCTCGGCCTCTTGTCCCTGTGCGTGTGATGTGACCATCCCCAAAGTGGGGTTTCCAAAGGGGAGGTAGGATGGATCGATGGTATAAAGGAGCATCCCACGGTGCTTGTGGTCCTCCTGCCCCGTGGATGCAGAAGAGCCGCCCACACCGCCTCCGGCTGCCCTCTCCGGTGCACCAGCATGGTGTTTCTTGCTCTCCTAATTTTCTGTTTTCCAGCCCCTGGTGGAGATCCCTGTTTGTATGGGCTGGATAAATCCGAAGGAAACTGCTCACGAGTCCTTCTCACCAGTATTGCCAAAAGACCATGATTCAGTGCTTTTTTTTTTTTTTTGGGTAGAAATTAATTAGTTCGGGCCCATCCCAATTATCTAACTCAATGGGCACAACAATCAGCCACTGTTTAAAGGCTGTTCATGGCCATTTAGCACCATCTGGGTCGTCTGATCAGGGGCTTTGACAACAGTTGAAAATGAAGTAAGAAGGATCGCTTGGCCCCGACACCCCCTTTTTGCCTCCCAGCTGTACGGACAATGAAAATAATCCCCATGGACCCACGAGACACCGGGAGAGGGACTGCGGAGCAAACGTCACCCTGTACCTCGCTGTGTCCCTCTGAGCTGCTGATCGGTGTCCCCAAATGGGCAGGTGGTGGCCTTGGAGGGAGCAGGGGAGAAGAGCTTGGACTGAGGAGAAGGACTGGGGGGTGTTGGGGGATGAGAAGCTGAAGACGAGCCGGCAATGTGCGCTGGCAGCCCAGCAACGC
>NW_010102781.1:9797-10886 GCF_000699245.1 Pterocles gutturalis
CCCACAGTGTTGTGGCCCCAAATCAACCCTGACTTCACAGCTCAGGGTGGAAACGGGGTGATTCCTGCAGAGGTGAACGGACGCAGGGAGGAGGAGCGGGGCGAGGGAGGCGATGCCACCGACCGCGAAATGTTGGCTTCTGCTCTGTGGCTGCTGATCCAATTAAAAAGGTTAATCCCCAGAGATGCCCCCGCGGGGAAAGCAGCGTCTCCTGCAGGGAAGCACGGTCATTAGGGCAGGCTCCTGGGACAGATGGGTCTGGTGTATCACTGACACAGTTTCAGGAGATTGCCCACCGCTCGCAGCCACGTCCAGCCCCACACCGAGTCCCTTCTCAGCCACAAGTCACCAGGCTCCTCTGGGATGGTTTTTTTACAGTCCTGGGAGAAATTATGCTGGTCAGCATTCAGGGTAAGGCAGGATGAAGGTGATGTCTTCTTCCTCCCATGATGCTGCAGGGAAGGAAAAGGCAGGGGGTCCAAAAGGCTGGAGAAGGATGGAGGGGGAAGGATGGATGATGGATGGATGGCAGATGGGTGGATGAAGAAGGATGGAGGGGGAAGGAAGGATGGATGGATGGATGCATGATGGATGGATGAATGGGGGATGGATGGATGGGGGATGGGGAAGGAAGGATGGATGCATGATGGATGGATGGATGGATGGTGGATGGATGGATGATGGATGGGGGATAGATGGATGGGGAAGGAAGGATGAATGGATGGGGAAGGAAGGATGGATGCATGATGGATGGATGGATGGATGGATGGATGGAGGATGGATGGGGAAGGAAGGATGGATGCATGATGGATGGATGGATGGATGGGGAAGGAAGGATGGATGCATGATGGATGGATGGATGGATGGGGAAGGAAGGATGGATGCATGATGGATGGATGGATGGATGGGGAAGGAAGGATGGATGCATGATGGATGGATGGATGGATGGGGAAGGAAGGATGGATGCATGATGGATGGATGGATGGATGGGGAAGGAAGGATGGATGCATGATGGATGGATGGATGGATGGGGAAGGAAGGATGGATGCATGATGGATGGATGGATGGATGGGGAAGGAAGGATGGATG
>NW_010102781.1:10920-14173 GCF_000699245.1 Pterocles gutturalis
AAACCCACGGTTGCAGCTCTGTCAGCTGAAGGGAGAGCTGAGCCCACCCCTCATATCCCTGTTGGCTCAGGGATCACTCCAGATCGGGAAAAGCCCTTCATGCCTCACCACAGAAAGCAGAGGGGATGATTTTGGGTCTCCTCAGATGAAGACAAGCTGTCCTGTGCCACCCGTGGCTATGTCCCTCAGACAGCAGACACTGGGGCTGCTCCAGGACCTGGTGCAAGGCGAGGTGCCTCCAGACTTATTCCTCCAACCAACCCAGCAAAAAGCAATGTCATCCCAGATTTCTCTGCCAGGAGCCAGCAGCCAAGACACAGTGCTTGGCTCCCACCTAACTGGAGTTTGCCCCTTTGGTCAAATGAGGGGGAACAGCAGCCAAGGTGAAAATGTTTTACTGTTCAATATAAAATTTATGGGGTGCCTGTTATGACAGCATCCCAAAACGGGGCTGCAGTAAAGGGACAATGAAAAGGCAGCAGAAAGCCCTGACGCACAACAACAGAGAGCTGGCGGTGGAGTAACGCCTGATGGTGGGGGAGAAGCTGACACGGGAGAAGATGAGATGCTGCTTGGAGGCAGCTGGGGGCAGGGGGAGTGATGGATCTGGGAGACAAAATTATGGGACGATGGGACAGTCATATCGTGCAAATTGCATCTTTGGAGACTTCCACATCTTCCTTTCATGGTGGGTATGCTCAGCACCAAACCTTGTTCTCCAGGGCCCACTTCAGTGCAGGGAGAACAGCAGGAGCAGAGCAGAGCCAGTCCACCGCAGAGCATCTACACCAGAGCAATGCCATCCGTGCTTCATAGAATCACAGAAGGGTTTGGGTGGGAAGGGACCTTAAAGCCCATCCAGTGCCACCCCCTGCCATGGGCAGGGACACCTCCCACTAGCCCAGGTTGCCCAAAGCCTCATCCAGCCTGGCCTTGAACCCCTCCAGGGATGGGGCATCCACAGCTGCTCTGGGCACCCTGGCCCAGGGTCTCCCCATCCTTCCTGGAGACCCCCCAGAAGTTCTGCCAGAAGCTCTCCCCAGAGCCTTCTCTTCTCCAGGCTGCACACCCCCAACTCTCTCAGCCTGTCCTCGCACGGGAGCTTCTCCAGCCCTCGCACCATCTCCGTGGCTCCTCTGGACTCACTCTAACAGAGGTTTCCTGGGAAGGGACCAGACAGCATCATCGTCTCTTGGTGGGAAGCTCCTTGGGATGAAGTTGCTTCTTCATCTCCATCTTGTGTCTCCAGGAAACCTCTCTGCAAAGAAACTCCCTCTTGCACATCACCATTAATCTCCAAATCTCCCTGCCCAAGGCAAAACTCAGCCAAAACATGTTTTTTAGAAGAAATACAATGTCCCCGCTCTGGGTAGAGACTACTTGGTGAGGGACAGCAGGGACCTCGTTCCATGCAGGTGTCTCCATCGCTGCTCACCAAAGGGTCTCTCCCGGCCATGGAGCCGCCAGCACCATCCACCACCCTCCTGGAGATGGTAGAGGAGCTTTGTGCGCGTGGCACATGGCTGATTTGCACCCGAGAGGTTTTCTGCCTGTGTCTGGGCTTGGTATAACCTATATGGGCTCTTTATAACCTATACTGGGCCCGGTACCTATAGATACCTGCAGAAAGCCTTGTCTGGGCTGGGCAGCAGGGTTCGTGCTGGTTTTCTCCAGGTCATCCCTAGGAACCGAGCTGGGCAGCTTCACTTCAAACACCTGATGCTTCTGGTATCTTCGCCCCCCTCTCTTTGCCCCACACCACGGGGGACACCCCCAAAAGATCACTGGGATTTTTTTCCTGGATAAATTTAACCACGTCAGCCCTGTTGCCTGGATCATCGCACGGCTCCGGTGAGCGGTGCCGGGTTGGTGCCCACCAGCTGCTCCGATTATCTCCAGTTGCTCCTTTCTGGGGCTTCGCTCTTTCACTCCTCCATCCTTTGGCCATGCACAGACCTGGTTTCCATCCATGTTGCAGCAACTTCTGGGGTTTTTTTGAGCAAAACAAAAAGGGGAAGGCACGGCCATCCCGGGGTGGGAGCTGCTCGCGTTGAGCCTTTTATAGCCCCACGTGAGCCTGTCCAAGAGAGAGCACCTGCACTCACTTAGGCACCCATCCAGCGCCCCAGGACCCCCCTTTTCCTGGCCTGGGTTTGCCCCCAGCCTTCACCTGACCCCTGCATCCACTGGCAGCCCCAAGATCCATTTTCAGCCCCCACAAAGTTGCTGTGGGGCAGGATGATCCCCTGATGATGAGCAAAGCATCCGTGGGATGCTCTTTGTGTGCCCCAATCCTGCATCCCAGCCCTGAGGACACTTCCCGAGTCAGTGCAAAGGGATCAGACCCCACCAGGATGGGGGTCCCACCCCACCGGGATGGGGGTCCCAACAGGCCCCCCCCTCCCCGAGTCATAACCCAGACCTTACAGGTCAAAGAGAGCCAACACAGGAGGCTGAATCAAGAAGACACTTTAATCAGATTTATCGGACAGATCTGGATCTCCAAATAAATAGATTTATCAAAACAGAATAAAACAAGAAACCAAGGATAAATACATGTACCAAAACAACCTGAAAACCCCCCAAAGCTATTACCAGACAGGGGGAGGGTGGTGCTGCTGCACGCCCTCCTCCCCACGCTGCAGAAACGGTCCTGTTTGCCCTTTGGGAGATGCCTCTCCTGTGAATACAGCCCAGTAGATATTATGTAGGATATATATAAATATATAGCATAATAACATGCTTAGTAGCAACATTAGTGCAGCGTTCGGGGTCTCAGACCCTGGTCAGCAGGTGGGTCCTCCCCAAAAACTACATCTTCAAGTGACCTGCAAAGGACAGAAAAGAATCTTCCCCGCTGAAACGGAGGAGAAAAGACCCAAGATTTAAAAAAAAAAATCCTTTGGAGGGTATTCAGCCAAACAAACCCTTTGCAGATCCAAGGGGCTCCAAGAAAAAGGGGCTCCAAGAAAAGAAATAAGGATGATTTTTCTCTCCTTGCAGGTCATCTTTATGCCAGCGGTGGTAAGAAGCATGGTCACGTTCTGCTTTGCTGCTAGCTCCTGATGCTCTTCCGCGATGCCGGGGCATCAGGGCCGAGATGCCGGGGCATCAGGGAAGTATCCCCAGTCTTCACATCACACCAGGTCTCACATCTCCGCCGTCTCTCCTTCCTCCCTCTGCACACTCGACATCTTCAGCAGCAGGAGACAATGGCCGGCCTCTCACGCCCTTCCCCTGGCGAGAAGCACCT
>NW_010102781.1:14185-27464 GCF_000699245.1 Pterocles gutturalis
ATGCGGTTCGGTTCGTTTGCTGGAGTTTCTGTAATTTACACTAGTGCATCCTTTATTGCTGTGCCAGTCTATTTAATAATGCAACTTTTTTTTTGTTTGTTTTCATATATATGTGTACGTGTGTATGTGTGTGGGTGTGTAGATAAATCAATAGATAGGTTAAAGTTTTTTATTTTTTTTGCTTTACAAGTTCTTTGTTTCTTTCTCTGGGCTCTCTGTCATCCTCAGCTCTGACGTCTGCGCTCGGAAGATGTTCCAGTGACCTGGATGAGAAGAGATGGACACTCCTGAGCAACAACCCTTCGATCAGGAAAATGCAATTTACACCACGTGTAGTACCCTTGGCACCGGAGGACCCACGAGGATGGGAGATGGGGAGAGAGGTCAGCCCACGACACCGGCCATGGCCAGAGCAGCTCACCAGTGTCCCCAAAATATGGTCCTAGACTTTGCCATCTTGCAATTAAAATGGTATTTGAGGTCAGGAGAGGCCCTATAAACCTCCCACGATGCCATTAACAGCACAATCAACGGCATTCCCAATGCTTTCCCTGGAAACCACACGCACTCTCTTAAAAGAAAAGGAGCTCAGGCTGGAACAGGGATAAATCCCCCTCTCTGCCTCCTCGAAGGACGGGCAGTTAGGGCCACATCCTCCCCGGTGTGTCTGGGATTCAGGTTGACTCCCTGCCTCTCAGGAGGAAGAAGCATTGTGCTTGTCCGCTGACTTGTCATCAGAAAGACAAAATTCACATTTTGGGGTCCATGGGCAGGTTTGCTTCTCTCCTCCCTCCTGTCAGCCCCAATTCTTTGGGGTGGGTTGCTCAGAACCCCTACATTTATTCTCATTTTTCTGCTGCTGTCCCAGCCTTGGCTCTTCGTGCAGCGCTTTGCAACCCCCTACAGCAGGGGAAGATCCTGCTGCAGAGGGAGAAGAAACCCCCCAAAAATCCCCCCACAGCCTCACCGGTGAGCCGCAGTCTCCCTGCAGAGCAAATGCATCGGTGGGAGCTGACAAACACCCCAAAAATCAGCACAAACTGTCCCAATCCCTCTCCTCGCTCCCCCAAAGTACCAGCATCCCCTTAGGTGCAGGAGGAGGCTGGAGGTGCTTTCCCTCTAGGCGGTCGCTTCCCCTGTAATCCCAGCAAGGATTATGCAGCCCTAATGTCGTCATCCCCGGGGGGGGCATATTTTCTAGCTGAATTAATCTCCTGTGGTGAAGAAATCATCGGTCAATGCTTTCCTAGAACTTGCAGCAACGGCAGAGGGATGGTTTCACAACAGGGTTATTTGTCAGGGGAAACTGAGGCAAGAAGAAGGGGGTACGTGCCAGAGACCCCATCAGGGTCTGAAGCCCAGCCTGGACTTGAAAATCCCCCAGAGTTTGGTCAAGAGATGTTGTCTCGAACGAACGGGAGGTGGAAACAAATCTCCAGTCTCCCTGGGGCACTGGGAGTGCTGGTATGCACTGGGCAGCAGAGCCGGTCCCGGCTGACCCGATGACCTGTGGGTGCTGGACAAGACGGGAATGGCTCCGATCCGAACCTAACCCCTTAAACTCTAACCCAGCCCAGGCGAAGAGGCAGCCAGTGGGAAATAGCAGAGCAGTTCTGCTCCGCGCAGGCACTCTCGGCCAAAAAATTTGTAACATTTACGCACATCCAAGAACATTAAGAATGATTTTTAAAAATATTTCGAGAGTTTATTTTTTTTTCAAATCCCTTGCATCATTTTTTTCTTTTTTTTTTTTTTTTAATCCCAGTCATGCCAGATGGATTAGATATAAAAAAATTTAAAAAAATCAAATCGTTTTTACGGGCTTTGGAGAGACAAAGCCTTTGGATTTCACAAGCATGCATCCACTTTTAGAAAGCTGGCTGCCCTTTCCAATACCATAAAGTGAAAATGTGAGTTCTAACCAGGAGTGTTGCATATGTGTGTGAAGATAGGTCAGCCCCGACCCCGCGATGTTTGCACAAGCTTTCTCCCTACGGTTTTCTCCCCATGCTGGGATTTATGCAGCAAAACCTGGGATTGTTTGCGGCAGGGTCTGCCGGAGGAGCAGGGAAATGGGATTTTTTTTCTCCTTACCTTCATTCGTCCTGGTGATCAGCCTGAAGTTCTGTGCTTCTTGCTTGAATTCCTGTTTGCTGATCTTCTTGGTCTGTATCAGATGAAATATCCCTGCGGAGGGAAACACATGGCATCAGACTCTGCGACGCGCGATTTATGGCTCAAACGGGTTTGGATGCACACATCTCTGTCCTCTCCTGCGATGCAAAAGGGACACAGGGGGGTGACCTGGGGTCCTGGTTGGGTGTGAGACCTGCTGCTGAAACGTGGTGGGAGTTTGGGAGTGAATCCAGGGCTGGCCAAGGACCAGGAGAAATCTCACATTTGAAACCAGTAACTGCTCGTTAAATCCGAACGCGGCAGGGAGACCACCATGAAGCAGGTGACAGCAAGAAGATTTTGTTGCTCTGAAAAGCATCTCACACCAGAGGAGGTCTCATCTCCCCCCAAACCATATGAGAAATGAAGGTGAGACCAAGAGGATCCCAGGATCTCCATCCTCTCTGCTTGCTCTTGACCACCTATCCTCCCCAACCGCAGAGGTCCCTCCACCCTCGGATGCTTTCCTTTCCTGGACGCCGTTGGGGACCAAAGTTTTCCATCTCTCTGCCCCCAGCCCTGAAACTCTTCCAGGACAGAAAAAACCCACGAATGACCTCAGCAGAGATGGATATTTCCACCCATGCCAGCATCATCCCATGAGCAGAGGTGCCTGACTCAGATGTTCGACTCAAGAAAACCAGAACCTGCGTTTAGTGATGGAAGCAACCTTTCTGCGGGATTAGGGGTCACGAGATTCATCTCCACCTCCGAAGTGTGATGAACCACACAGGTATGCCTGGAATATCCTTCCCCACCTCTCACCCAGGCTTCCTGCGAGAGGCAACGTGGTCCCCCTTATTTGGTTGAGAGATTTTCCCCAATTCCCAGCAGCAATTACACATAAAAAGAGTATGTAACGAACAGGAACCGGTCAGCAATCCATATAAATGAGATGTTATGGACTGTGGAAAATTAGTGCAGGAAGTCAAAGGCATCCGGAGAAATATGTGGATATTTGGACTATTAATAAGTCCTTTAAGTGAGTCAGGAAAAGAAGTCCTACCAGTAACAAAAGAAGGTACTGGATGGAGATAATAAAACCGTTAATGACGCAAGAAAAGCACAAGTGTTCAATAAATCCTTCTGGTCTATACTTAGAAAGGAGCAGGAGGGTGTGCTTATAGTCCCCGTGGCTGATGAAGCACTTTCCAGTACATTAGTAACCAAGAGGGTATTTTAAACAAGAGCTACAAGAGATAAACATCTTTTAATCAACCGACCGAGATAATGTTCACCCAAAAGCCCTCGGAGAGCTGGCTGAGACCTTTGGACCCTTGGATGGTTGTTTCTGACACATGCCAGGAGCTGGGGAGCAGTGGAGGAATGCAGACGATGCTCCAGCACGCACAAGGAGAGCACGAGGCTGGGCAGATAAGAATAGCCCACTGCCATCCGCCGAAGAGGCATTATGGGATGGAGCCGGGAAAGGGTGATGCCATCACTGGCTTGTCTGGTGGACAGGATTGTTTTTTGCAAAGTTTAGGAGGAGATGGAGGGAGGTGGTGGGGCTGTGGGGCACTTACCACCTTTCTTGGTGCCTTAAAGGGGGTTGATGAGAAAGATGGGGACAGACTTTTCAGTAGGGACTGTAGCGATAAGAAAAGGGGTAATGGTTTTAAACTAAAAGAGGGGAGATTCAGGATATATATAAGGAAGAAATTTTTAACAATGAGTGTGGTGAGGCAGTGGCCCAGGTTGCCCAGAGCAGCTGTGGATGCCCCATCCCTGGAGGGGTTCAAGGCCAGGCTGGATGAGGCTTTGGGCACCCTGGGCTGCTGGGAGGTGTCCCTGCCCATGGCAGGGTGGTGGAATGAGGTGAGGTTTAAGGTCCTTTCCAACCCAAACCATTTCATGATTCCATGATTAGATGGGTTATAGAGTCTCCGTGGCAGGAGATCTTCAAGCAAATCTCAGAAGAGCATGGGGATGGCTGGTCTGGACCCCACAGGTCTCCTCCAGCCCAGGTGTGAGGTTACACCAGCATGGTGAAACACTGGGGATTGATGAAGGTCCCAGTGCAGCAGGTTTTCAGGATTTTCAGGAGTATTTTGAACAATTTTTAATCAACAGACTGGCAGAGTAAATGTATGTGAAAGAAATCCATGGGGTGACTGCACCTCCAACGCAGCCCAGGCCTCCAGCAAGGCAGGGTGAAGGACAGGAGTCAACAGCAGAGCCTCTAAACCGTGCTGGTTCCTCTCTGATCCTGCTCGTTCCTTTGTGGTCCTCGTTCCCCATGGCAATTCCTGCTCTAAAACATCATAAAGTCACTTTTCAAAACTCCTGAGGTGTTCAGACCCCTAAAAACGGGGGGAAGCCCCCACTGCAACTCATCCAGGGGCTGGTTGTGCACCACCAGCAAGCTGGGTCAAGCTTTCAGCTGGGTGTTGGCACCAGTTTCTCCTCCCAACTCCTTCCTCATGGAGGAAACCGTCCCGGCACAGAAATAGATGAAGCCACGTAGGTATCATAAGCCCATACAAAGGCAGATGGACGGGCTCCAGACGCAACTTGCAGCCTCTTTTCTCCACACACGCTGCTCTGTTGGTAGAGTGATGGACCATGGAGAGGTGGAATCCATATGTGACTGAGCTCATGCTCTTTCCCAATAGTAACACTTTGCTCTGCCAAGCAAAAGAGCTGTGTTGGCCTCGGGGACAAGGGCCTCCCCTGTCCTTGGCTGGCAGGGCTCGGGAGCTCCGTGCAGACGTGAAGCTTTTGGCCTCAGAAGATGGTGAGAAGGTTTGGGTGGCAACCTCTGCCAAGGAGCAAGGAGAGGAAACGGTGGGGCCCAGACAGTGCAGGCTCAGAGCTGTCCTCCAGCTACAAGGTGCCATTGTGAAGGAGGCTTTGCCCAGGCCAGGAGAAGGATGGGGAGAGGGGCACCGTGGAGGATGGAGGACGGCAGGGGGAGGATGGAAACGTGGTGGCAGCCAAGGCTTCATCTCTGGAGTTAATTTCTCCAGCTACTATCCACATGTGGCCAACCTTGGTGGCTGCAAAGAGTCAGCCCCAGGAGGGCTGAGATCTCTTTGGGGAGACGGGTAAGACATGAACATGTCCAAGAGACCGGAATATCTGCCTACACATGTCCAGAAGACACTCAGCTACACGGGCTGAGGGTCATAGATAGGTACGACCAACCTCAAGTGCTCAAGGCACAAGTTTTTGCAAGGGGTAGAGTATGTCCAATGGAGATTTGGGTTTGGGGCACTGTGATGCTTTCCTGGGCCCAAGAGAAACTCAACACAAATATCTACCAGACCAAGTGTCCCTAGAAGAGATAAGCTCCTCTGGTCCATACCAATGTTGCATAGCTAAAGGTATGGGGACAGAGCAAGAGATTGGTGTCATTTGATGGTGTATTTGTTTTACTTTGACCTCTGGAGGACACACCAGCAAAACCATCCAAACCCACCCATCCAAAAGGCCAGGTTGGATGTTCAAGGCCAGGCTGGACGAGGCTTTGAGCAACCTGGTCTAGTAGAAGGTGTCCCTGCCCATGACAGGGGGGTTGGAACTCGATGATCTTTAAGGTCCTTTCCAACCAAAACCATTGTGTGATTCTATAAAAAGTGGGCTAGAGACAATTCATCCCCCCCACGTGCACCTTTGCAACAGCTCTGCAAGCTTTGCTCACAGTGATAGGTGGACTAGGGGGAAAAAAAGGAGCGAAAACAAAAATATGGAATGACCAGAACAATTTTTTGTTTTGTTTTCTATGTGTGCTTGGCATGGAAGAGGGCAGGTTTGGAGGAACAGCCTGGTGGCCCTTGCCTTGTTTGCCCACGTGCTGTGCCTCTGGATGGTGTTGCAGCTCATGGCAGGGTATTCTGGGGCCAAAAGTGGTTTCCAGCCCCTGGTCTGCATGCAATTGCAGCAAAAGAGTGCAAAAAGAGGGAGTTAGAAAAGCCAGCCTGCTGTCATCAGGTTTTGACTCACTGCACAAGGTCTGGAGCACCACTAGAAAAGCCTGAAAAAATCGAACAAAGCTTGGAAAGCACCAGGTTTCCACACACACCTCTTCCATTGCTGGCTGGTTTCGTTACGGGACTCACCTTTAATCAGCTTCCAGTTGTAGATTTCCACCTCTTCTGCAGGCTCCTTCTCAACCGCGATCGTCCTGAGGATCTCCTTGGAGGTCTCCGAGCTCGGCGGCACAAACATGTACACCAGGACGTGGTTGGGGTTCTTGCCACACCGGGTGGTGACTATTTCATCAGTGGGTTTGACTCTGGTTTCTGGATAAAAGCAAGGACAGAATTCATTAAATAGGGGAATTCATTAAATAGGGGCAGGAAGGTACTTGGAGGAGGTTGCCCAGAGAAGCTGTGGATGCCCCATCCCTGGAGGGGTTCAAGGCCAGGCTGGATGAGGCTTTGGGCAACCTGGGCTAGTGGGAGGAGTCCTTGCCCATGGCAGGGGATTGGAACAAGATGAGCTTTAAGGTCCTTTCCAACCCAAACCCTTCTGTGATTCCATGATCTCAGCACCCAAGTGAAGGAAAAGGCATCTCGTTGGGTTTGATGCCATGTGGCATAGCCACTTTTCTGGGTGGGACCTTGGCTCCCAGGATCTGATCCCCAGCACTGAGATCGGCAGCAAAAGGAGATAATGATAAAGGATCTGTGGACCTGCTCACCCCCATATTTTCCACTCCCTTTCATTTTGGCAGCAAGGATGGGGAAGGGGGATTTTCTCCACCTGGATTCCCCGTAACCGCTGCAGGGACCTTTGTGCCACCATCACTGCAAAGCCCAGGCTGGATTCCCCGCTTCCCATCTCGCTCCCGCTGCCGTCCCAGAGGAGCAATGTCAGCGAAGCGAAGGGATGAGCCCACAGCACAGGAGCCAGCGCTGTGGCTGGACTGCCTGGGCAGCGCGCCCGGCTCAGCCCCGCGGGTGGGCTCAGCCCCAGCCCGAGCCCCCTCCCCGCATGGGGTACAACGGCGGGGACACCCACACCAGAGGCACCAGCAGGACCCTACGGGACTTTTTGAACATCCTTGGTAAAGTAGAGCTGCTAATTTTTCAATATTTTTTTAATGTATCTGGAGTAATTAAGAATCCCCCATGGTTTTGGAAGGAGATTTATTGCCTTTGGTTGTGGTCCTTGGAACGCAGAGGAGCCCAGTTCTGCTGAATTTAGCCTTGTTCTCCCAGTCATTTTGGATGCTGAAGCTTTTTACACTACTCGAAAGAAAGTTTGGCTATAAATAGATGCGTGGGGGGGGTTATTTTAGTAGGACGGTTATTTTAGGCCTGATTCTGCTCTCCCCCGTGCTTTCTGGGGTGGTCCTGAGCTACTCTTCTCAGAGAGGGGATGGAAATCCCAATTTAAAGGGATGCAAAGCAGGACTTTTTCAGCAATGTGTTCAGCTCTGCAGGCGCAGGGTGATGTGAAAGGGGAAGACCACAGCCCACCACCCTCACCCCTGCCACCACGGGGTCCGGGTGCAGGGAAATTTCCATCCCAGACCATTAAACTTCTCCAACTCCAGGGCTGCTCTTTGCATCGGTCGAGGCAGCCCTACCTTTACGATACGGAAGGAATCACACATCTTCAGAGGTACAACAGGTATTTTACAACCTCAGAGCTTCACGCTGGAGCCACTCGATGGCCAACAGTGTTGGGGAGGAAGAGGAGGGACCCAGAGGTCCTGGCCACTAGCTCTGCCCCCAGCAGCCGCGATGGTCTCCCCATCCAACCAATGCATCGCAGCAATTCCCCTCTGATCGGGGTCCCTTTTGCAAATAGAAATCACTCAGCGTTTTTCTCCAAACTACTGGGTAGAAAGGAGGAAGAGGAGGACAGCCATGGAAACTGCCTGGATGAAGAAGATGGGCGAAACCTCCATGGAGTGAAAAGGACAATCGCGTAACTTGGCTGAGCAACGTGTATGTGTGTGTGATTGCTATCTACGAGTACTGGAAAGCAAGGAGAAAATAATTTTGGCTGGGTCAGAGCGTTTAACTGGAAATAAATGAAGACTGAACAGCAGACGAGAGATCCCAGCAGAGAAAAGTTGTAGACTTTAAACCAGAAAGAGCCACTATAATGGGAATGCAAGACTGGAAGGGCTCTGCCTAGTCATCACATCCCATTCCCACCAGGCACCACGTCATAAATCCTGCTCATAAACATATCAAAAAACCTTATTAAAACAAGCTGAGCTTCTGCCCTTCACTCCCTCAGGGAGGCCACCCCAGAACCTCCCAGCTCAGAGGCTGGAAAACCTTGAAAATCCCAAAGAAAATTATTTAGCAGCCTGTTTGGCCCCATTCTGAAATGTGGCGATGCCCTTTGCTTGTTCTCCCTGGTGAAACCCCTCCATGAAACCACCTTGAAGATGGACATCAGGGGAGATCACCCAGAAACTGCTGCATCTGTGGTCAGGCTCAAAGACACTCAGGTGTCTTTAGTCTCTCTAGGGATGCAGTGGGTGGTCCATCATCTAAACATCTACTCCTGAATGACAGGACAGAGAAAACATTCTCTAATGGGAGCGGGAGAAGATCTCATACCCTGCCACACCTTCACCAGGTCTGTGGTTTAAGGTAAACAGCTTTCCAAAGACCAAGAAGCAGCTGAGAGACCTAAAACCTATTGAACATGGAAAAAAGGAGATCCTCTCCACCCCGTCCCAGCCCCAGCACCAGCCCAGTTCTACCTGTCCCACCCCAACAGTTGTCTGCCTAACCCTCCCCTTCCAAAGACAGGGACCTCAACTCAAATTTAAACAAACCATGAGTGCCACAGACAAGCCCGCACCCAAAAACTGTCCTCCTAATTTCAAACCTACATTTCAGCTGCCAGAATTTAACCCTACAACTTCTTGTCCCAGCTGAAGGTCTGGAGAGTAGACGATGCCCTCTCCCCATAAAGCATCTTCTATCTGTCTGAAGACTCTGAGCACATCCCTCCTTGGGCATATTTCTCCAGACTACACCCACCCAACAGACACAACTTTTTGGGACCGGTGCAGCTTCCTCACCTTGGATCAGTCCTGCTGCCCCCCAAGACAGGCCAACCCTTTGTGCTTGCCCCGCTGAACTCCTCTGGTGTGAATTCAAGCCACCAGCGATGTGAACCCCTATGGGTCTGTCTGCCTGGGGCTTTAAACCAAGGCTAAAGGAAGGAACTGGAAGGCAGCTGCAGGAGAAGGTGGTATCCCACCTACCTGGACATATTTTACAGCATTTCCCATCTACTTTCTCCGGATAGTCACACGGATACTCCTTGGGGCATGTGATCTTCTGGCAATCCTGGACACCATCCCTGCAAGTGCAGAGGATGCAGGGCAGGAGACCGTAGAGCCGGAAGACGGGGTGCCACACTTCCCCGTGGGAGTAGGTCTTCCCGTTGTAAACACAAGCTGGAGGAGAGAGAGAAAAAGAGTTGCTGGTGGAAATAAATCCTCCTTCTTTTTGTACACCCAACTCTTGGTGGAGCTCAACACATCTCACCACCTCAGAAACGCGTGGCCCTGATGTCTTGAGGAGCATGGTCTTCTGGCAGCACATCCATCAGCCACGGATGCTGGGATGTTGTAGCCACCCCACCCAGGAGGTGCCATGGGGCAGGGGGACCAGGCTCAGGAGATGGAGGCTGCTGGGGTCAACCACCCTGGTTGAGGGTGAATGGTAAGCGTGAACAGGACCTCACCTGCCTCCAAGCCTCTGCAAGCCCAGGGTCTCTCCAAGGCTGTCACGGGCATGAAGCACAGTGAAGAGTGCCACCTGCTGACTCCTCCATGAAAATTTTTGGAGGTTCCAAAATTTCCTCCAGGGCTTCATCTCCAAGGACTGGAAAGAGCTCTTCTGGAGACACAGTGGTGGGAGAGCTTCCAAGAGGAGAAGTGACCTGTCTTTTCCCCTTCGACTCCATGGGGTTGCCTCCTCATCTCATTTTCCTCTTGTCTCCTCCAGGAGGAAGACCACAGCACTGGGACAGACCCAGTGTAAGGAGGAACATTGTGTCCCTCTGCTGCACTGTCCTGGAAGGACCATGTGGAGTCTTCTAGCTGAGCACCTCCCTTCCCAGGTCCCAGATCTCCAAAACACCCCAAGGACCAGTTTTCTTCCAACCCTTTTTGGAAAGTGGTAGATACATGCAGTCAAGAGGCTGGGGGCCACCAGAGGTTCAAGAGCTGCGTAAGGCTGGCTGTGGAGGAGTGAGAAGTGGGACATGGTGGTACAAACCCACTGCAGAAACAGTTCCCTGGAGAATTCAAGTCCTGGAGAAGTCACCTTAGGCCCTGTCCAGACTGCCCAGCCCCTCCATCCCTTACCTTTCTTGTGCTTCTCTTTCAAGACAATCTTCACAGTGGTGCCACCTCCTCCTTTGGGTTTGAAGCTCCTGGGAATGAACTCCAGGGAAGAACTGAGAACAGTGGATGTGGTGGCTCCGGGTGGCTTCCTGCCCATCGCTTCCCCCGAGCACTGGACTTGTGAGTGCCTCTGTGAGCAGTCAAAGAAGGGGACTCAGATCCAGGCAGTTGGGTTGTTCTCACTCCAAAGCATGCTGGAAAAAGCCATGCAGTGTCCTGCACACTTTCCATCAGGAGTGGAAGGTCCAGAGACCACAGGGATGAGCCAAGAGCCATCCTGGTGCCTGCCACCACCTAAGGGGTGCTGAGCAGTTTGTGTCAATGCTCCACACTGGTGGGCTGCCTGTGGGTCACCTTCATTGGGGCAGCACCCTTCTCTTCCCACGCTCAACCCAATGCCCTCAGAGAAGCGTGGGATGTCCTACATCACCAACAGAGGCAGGGAAATGAGCTGGTCTTTTCTAGATGCCATCCGTGCAACCCAGACAGGATCAGAGAGGTAAGGATGGGCCATATCCTGCCGTCCCACCTGGCAGGCACCAGGAGGGTTGGTGTGGGGCTGCCAGCCAGCAGGACTGAAATCCCAGGAACATCCCTGGCTTCCAAGAGCAAAGTGCTGGGACAAGACATGCAGCACAAAGGGTCCCCTTGTGTCTATTTTGGAGGTTTTATAGGTGGTGGAGGTGTGATGCTGGCGTTTCACCCAGCAGTATGGAAAAGGGCAGGGCCAAGAGCTGTAAGTGATCTAATCCCACAGACCTGGCATGGGCTGCCCAGCTCTAAAATGTCACCGTGAAACAACCCTCGGCAGCCAAGGAGTCATTTTTTCCTTGCTGGGGCTGCCGATACAAATAGCCTGGGGAAAGCACACTGGTGGCCAGCTCCAGTGCTGGCTGCTTTGTGGGAGCTACGACTGGGAGGTAGGACACCTTTGAGCCCGGGGTGGAGAGGAGACACCAGCTCCTGAAGCAAAAGCCCTCTAAGAGAGATTTGGGCCATCTGACTTGACCGGTAAGGGTCATGTCTGGCTGTGGGTCACCTCTGAGTCTACTCTGCCCGTGTTCCTCAGCTGCTTTAACGGCCAACCTCAGCCAGGTTGGCCAACAAGGAGAATTGCCCACAATTCCTAGTTCTCACAGGTTTTTGCTCCTCCAAAGCCATCAGAGATGCTTCAGAGGAAGAGGACAAGAGTCCCTGGTGGCCTGAGGTCTCAGCCTACACTTACAGCCCTCACCTAGAGTCAACTCCAAGACACGATTCATCTGTCAACCAGGTGACCGTGGTTCTGCTGTCCAAGGAACCAACCGTCCTCCTAGAGCTGCTGTGGGTCATGTCTTTGGAAAAGACTATGGCCAAGGGCAAACACCTTTCTTTGAGCTGTTTAACGGGGTTGTGCTAGAAGCAATAATCTGAGTTTTAAAATGCAAATGTCACGTACAACACCTCTGTTTAACTGCAGGGGTTCCTCTTCCGTGGACTTCTCGTATGAGCCATCTGCAAGCAAAAAAAACATTGTCCTGTGAAATCATAGAATCATGAAGGTTGGAAAAGACCTCAAGGATCATCAAGTCCAGCCGTCAACCCAACCCCACCCAACCCACTAACCCATGTCCCGAAGCACCACATCCACACGTTTCTTGACCCCCTCCAGGGATGGTGACTCCCCCACGTCCCTGGGCAGCCTGTTCCAATGCTTGATGCAGCACAGGTGGATAAGGATTTGCTCTCTGGGGGCCAGCTGACTAAGAGCAGCTGTCTGCAAGGTGCTGGCCCACCTTCAGGATCTAGAGAGAGAGGAGCTTTGAATATGCAACTCACATCACCCAAAACTGATGGGAGCCACACCCCAAACTCCCTTTTATCCCCTCTGACTACTAACAACAGCTCAGCTCGAAGAAAGACATGGCTTTGTAGACTTCTGAAGTTAGGTGGGATGAAAACACCACAGAGGTAGAGTATGAGTTGATCGGGATGATCTGTCACTAAAAAGAAATTCAAAGATATTTCTCACTGGGTCAATGACATGCACCCAAGAAAACTGGGAGAGAGGAGCACAAATTGCAGAAGGAGGAAGTTTGGAGGAGGCACCTGTAGGAAGATCTTATGTGGCCATGGCCATGGCTAGGAGACCACCATGGCCAGGAGACCACCATGGCCTTCCAACTTCATAAATATTTCTCCCATTAAAGAGTCATTTTCTGCTGTGACTGCATTGTCAGCAAGGTGTGAACTTGTCCCTCCGCTCTTGAGTCTGTCTCATCTGGAGACATGGAGCTTGATGGTCTCCTCACCCTCCCAGGTGTGACTCAGGGAAAACAGCAGCAAATTCAAGAGTTTCTCCCCGACAGAGAGTTGTGGGAGTGAAACTCAGCCATGCTGGACTGGGGTGGAAGGGGGCTTTTCCCTGGAAACTTCCCTGGAGCACCAGTAGCATGCATGATCTTTATGTGGTCCATGCAACCATCTCCATCCCAGTGGGTGAGTGGTCTGGAGGACTTTGCCCTCCATGCAGGTCAAATCTCTTACACGATGCACCAGTGACAGGGCAAAGAGCTCAGCTCTGGCCAGTGTGTGGGCTGTAGGGAGGCAGGACACAACTAGGTGTGGGAGGGGAAGCATTCAAGAAAAAAAAAACCTGAGTCCTTATCTTGTGTTTTCTGGTACAACCAAGACACAGCAAGCAGCCTTATTTACAGCACAGGCTTCCAAAATCCTGCTAGAGTGGCTTGAAATGGCTCCTGCCAGCTGGTGGCAACCAGCCGGAGTCTCCCA
>NW_010102781.1:27533-31253 GCF_000699245.1 Pterocles gutturalis
AGGGGAGAGGAACAGCTCTGGGCAAGTCACCAAGCCACAGTAAATCTGTCCTTCCTAGGACAGAAAAAAAAAAAAAAAAAAAAAGCATTGTCAGCATTAACAAGGTCCAGACAGGGCTGTATGTCCCCTGCCAGCCTTCAAATGGCAGATCTAGCATAAATAATCTAGTCCATCCCCAAATAACCCCTGTTACACCCCTGTAAGCTCTGCATAATGCCCACCAATTTGAAGAGGCGCAAGAACCTGTTCTCTGACAGAACAAGGACCTGGAGGAGAGAGGAGGAAAAGGGAAGCGTGATGCTGAGCCCAGACCCAGGTCCACACCGCAGCTCTGCCCTCCCTCTGTGTTGGGTTTATTCAATAACACCAGAGCCGAGCACACAAAGACCTTGGGTCGAGAGCTGTTGGATGGACGTTCAGCTGTAGACCTTCTTCCATCGTCTTGGTGATTAGTTTGGAAAACATCATTGCAGTAGTGGCTCAAGCTGCAAACCACAGGGGCCAGTCTTGACTTTACTGGGTCCCAGTCCCACTCCAGTCAATGGATGTGCACTTGTTTGTTGCAGGGCTAAGTTTTTGCTCCTTTGCAGAAGGGTAAAAAAGGATGTTCAGCATCCCAGCAGCAGCCAGACCTCAACAGCAAGGTCCTCTTTCTCCACACAGCAATTTTCTTTGGGGCATCACCAAGCTCTCAGTCAACCAAAACCAAGAGGTTAACCAAGGATTTTCTCAGAAAACCAAACCACAGTGGTTTCTTCTACCATCAGGAAGCCAAGCGGCTGCACAGGGGACACGAAGAGGAGGAATAAAGTTTGGTAAATGAGAGGATCTGGTGCAGGTCACTGCAAAACAAACCCTGCTCTCTGCTTCAGGGACCTCCATGGAGTCCAGACCTACAGGGAGCAGAATTTGGCCACGCAGCCTCTTCTTTCTTTCTCCTTCTGACTGTCGGCTCACAGCAAAGACCTGCCTCAGGCAGGGAAGAGCAAATGTCATAAAAAAAGCAGGATTTATCCCCGAGGCTCTGGTCTCGGGGCAGTTTTCAAAGAGGTTTAGACCAGCTGTTCACGCAGCTGTTCTAGCAGCTGACAACATCAGACACAGCCCGGCCAGACCCCGCTGCTGCAAGGCTCCACGACCATCCTTTTATTTTCCCCTTCGTATCCAAGGCATTAAAAAAAAAGAATAAACAGAGCCTGAGTGAAAGCCAGTGTTGCTGAGAGGGAAACGCGGGTCCACAGGCTCCTGGGGACGGTGGCGGATGGGGTGGGAAAGCAGGGCTAGGTGGGCACGTACAGTTCAGTTCCAACCTTTCGGGGCATTTGTCCCCAGCCTGGGGGGCTGGTATCTAGTTGGGATCCGTCAGAGAGGAACCAGCCTCAAAACTGTATCATTTCTATGTCCAAGCTCTTCCTCTTGTCACCTAGCTCCAAGCCACCGAGCTCCGAGGCGTCCACAAGCACCAAAGGCTCAGACCAGCCATCCTGGTATCACGGATACTTTACTGTCAAGCATCAGCTGATGGTAACCACCATGCGTGTGCTCTTGGCATGAGGTGGTTTGGGTGCTCTCACCCCTTTTTTCTTTCCTGGCCAAGCACAGTCAAATTATTTGCTGCAAGCAAAGCACAGACCAGTGGAGCCTGGTCCCATCCACAGGCTCTGTACTGGGCAGCGAAAGCCACGTCTGTAACCCTCTTCTTTTTTATGGCAGGGGCTGTAGCCGCTGCGAGCAGTTCCCCACAGCATCCGAGTCCAGTGTCAGCACTTTCTATCCCCCTTTCTCGCTCCCTCTTCAAGAAGGAGGAGCTGCTCCATTTATCTCCCAACCCTCAGCTCCTGGCACGTGTGGTCCCACACTCCGCACACCTTCCCCATCACTGTTGGCCAGGATTCCTCGCACTTCCCAAGCGAAGCGTCAGGACTTGGTTTTCGATGGGTTTTTGCAGGATCCCAGCCTGTGGAGAAGGCTGAGGAGAGTGGAGTCAAGCCCTGACTCAGGGCATTGCTGGAGGCTCAGGGAGGAGGAACGTCCCTCCAGGTAATCCACCCCGGGGATGCACCCCAAGGACCATGTAGCATCCTGGACGCTGTTGGAGCCCTTTGCTAGGGCAGAGCAGATAAACCAATTGGGACCAGCAAGGAAGACGGGCATGCAATGGTTCTGCAACTCAGGGTGAAAAGCAGAGACTTCCTGCAAATGTTTTTCATGGACAGCCTGGAAAACACACTCGTACCTCCAGGGTACAGCACCGCACAGGTTGCCCAAAGGGTTGGTGAACTCACTGCAGGAGTTTCCAGATTAAATTGGCTCCTGGTGCAGCCCTGGGGTTCAGATTCCACTTAAATCCAAGCAAGGAGGATGAAGATCACCAGGCACCTGCCCATCGCCATCCCTGATGGCCACACTCTGCTGCAAACATCCCCATCTCTCTGCCGTCATCTCCCAGCTGCATCAGGGATGAGCTCCAGCCATGCAGGGCAGGAGCTGGCTGCTGGAGGCACCACGACACCCAGGCACCCAGCAGTGGTTGGGAGCCACCAAATCCTTTCTGGAGCTCCACCAGCTCAACACCAGGCTCAATGTCCCAAGAACTTCTGAAGGCCAAGAGCTGGCACCTCCTGTTGATGTTGCCTTGCGGACACACTGAGCTCCCCCAGGTTCTCCTGGCTACAAACCCCATCTGCTTTCCAGCAAGCACGTACGGGGAAAGGCTCCGGGTTGTCCTCTGTGCCAGCCGTCTGCCGTACGTGCCTCAGTAGGGCAGGTGGGATAGCTGGATGCTGCGGGGAGAGCACTGGAGATCCCCACACTGGGGACAGGGCTGTCCCTCTGCCCACACCAAGGAACCCTGTGGGATCTCCAGTGGATAACCCACCCTTGGAGCGACTTGTTCTTGGTGTTCCCGCTGGGGAAGAGACACAGACAAGCGCTTTGTGCTCCAGCCCCAGGGCTGAGCAGACATTTGCAGCACATCCCACTCAGGGTCAAGGCCAGATAACAAACCTGGTCAGAGGAGGGAGCACCCAGCTCTGCGGTGGTCCTCAGTTGCTGGGCAGGAAGGGCTCAGCACCATTTCAGAGGGAGCTCAATCTCCTGCACTGATAACCTGATCCTGATGATAAACCATCCCACCACGGGCTGGTACCACCCAACGGTCCTCATGAGGTTTCTGACCTGATGGGACACTGTTGGGGTGCAGGAAGAGACCCCAAGCCCTCCCTGCCTCCCACAGGCTCGCAGGTATCTTACGGAGCAGCTGCACTGCACACACTGGTTCGACTGGCGGCTGGGAAAGAGCTCGCTGGTGGTGAACATCTCGCCTTGCTGGTAGGTCGTCCCGTTGTACTGGCAGGACTTGACGGGTGCCCGGAGGCCAGAAGGGGAATGTGGCTCTGGAAAAAAAGATGAAAAATCAACGGGATGAGAGCCAGCCCTTGTCTGGCCCCAGTATAGCTCAGGAGATTCCCCACCAGCCCACCCCAAAAGGACAAGGAGCTCTTCACACACCATGGCCCCAGTATAGCTCAGGAGATTCCCCACCAGCCCACCCCAAAAGGACAAGGAGCTCTTCACACACCATGGCCCCAGTATAGCTCAGGAGATTCCCCACCAGCCCACCCCAAAAGGACAAGGAGCTCTTCACACACCATGGTTACCAGGAAGAAGATCAAGAATTGGAACAGGCTGCCCAGGGCAGTGGTGGAGGCCCCATCCCCT
>NW_010102781.1:31282-40894 GCF_000699245.1 Pterocles gutturalis
TGGTGGCTGGGGACATGGGTTAGTGGGTTGGGTGGTGTTGGGTTGATGGTTGGACTTGATGATCTTTGAGATCTTTTCCAACCTTAATGATTCTATGACTTTAAGTGCTCAGGGCTTTGCATGGTCTGTGGTGATTTACATACCCAAAAACTTTTGGAGAGCAAGGGTGCCCTGACTGCACTGAGCTCAGCACAGAGGGAAAACCTGGAAGTCTGACCTCCTGGAATCTTCTCCCCCACCATGGCAGAGTGGTGGCAAAGCTAGTCAAAAACCACTGGCAATTTGGGAAATTAGAAAAAAAAATTAGAAAAAAACCCTTATTTTTTATTTTTAGCTAATTACCCATGGGGGAAGCCCTTTTTATCTGACTCCATCTGATGTTGAAGGTCATTACATCCAGAGGAGGGTAAAATTCAAGAATTTTGTTAAAAATCTTCAAAACTATTTTTTTTCCCCATATCCAATGCATTTTGCTGGCAAATGATCTGAATAAAGTGTCGACTTTTGCTTTGTCCTTGAACTGTGAATTTACATTTTGTCTGTCCCTACGAGCCTCTCAGGATGGGGGGGAGTGGTCTGGCAGAGAGCCTTTGTCCAACAAAATGACATATTTGGGGGAAAAAGCAACATGAGCAGCATGAGCTGCCATTGCTGCCGTGACTCCGTGACCAGAGCCAGACCCAGCATCGCTGCGCTGCCCCAGCCATGAGCATTCAAGTGACTGCGGTTGAGGTACACCCTGTAGGACCACGGCCACCTTGTCACCCCCTCCCCGTGGGATGTCCACCTACCAAGACACCGTGGACAGCACTGTTGGGGGTCTGTGATGGGGCTGGCGCATTGCAGAGCCGGGCACTGGATCCGGTAGCACCTGATGTTGGCATTCTGGGGAGAGACAGAGAGAAAAACGATTCATTCAGCTACATACACCAGGGGAGGTTTAGGCTGGATATTAGAAAAAATGTTGTCACCGAAAGAGTGATCAAACATTGGAAGAGGCTGCCCAGGGAAGTGGTGGAGTCACCATCCCTAGAGGTGTTCAAGAAGCATGTAGATGTGGTGCTTAGCGACATGGTTTAGTGGGTTGGGTGGTGTTGGGTTGATGGTTGGACTTGATGATCCTTGAGGTCTTTTCCAACCTTAATGATTCTGTGATTCTATCTTCTCCCTGCACAAGGAGGAAGATGTTGGATGATGGCCACATTATCACAACAGATTGTGTTGGCGTAGCTCACCCAGCCAAGGATGTCTCCATCCCTGGCTTGGACCCACTCATGGTCTCATCATCAAAGACCACTCGTGGTCCCACAGCAGCCCTGAGTCACCTCCACTCACGGGCCACCAATGCTGCTGAGACAGCTCCCTCACAAGGTCAACCCAACACCCCCAGGGGAACGCGGGGCTTCTTCAGAGGGAAAGAAGTTAATCCAGCATCCCTACGGGACTGGGAAGGGCTTCTCTGGTCAAATGAGACACCAGAACCAACTGATGGTGTTTTAAAAGCTGCCCAAGTGATGCCCCAACGCAGCACCATCCCCACCACCTCCCGTGGCACCTCGCGGGGGACGTGCCTCGGAGCAGCTGCAGCGGATGCAGTACATCAGCCCCTGCGGTTCCAGGTAGGGATGCCAGCTCTCGCCCGGGCTGTACTTCTTGCCGTTGAAGTCGCAGAACATATCCGGTCCTGAAAGTCAACCAAGAGAAGCTACGTGAGAGAAAGGGATGGTCCGTGGGACAGCTCTTCTCCCTCCATGATGAGAAGAGCAAGGACAGCTCTGTACCTTCACGCTGTCCCCCATGAGTCCCTGATGGCCACATCCCATCCACCAAACCCCAGATGAAATACATTCCCCAAAAGCCTTTTTTTCCCCATTATTTGGTTTTTTTCAGGCTGGGACCCAGCTGACCACAGGAGACTGAGCTCCTTTGAGCAAGCTGGACTCCCTTTGCAAGAAGGGACAGAATGGGTGGTTGTGAGGTAAAAATTTGAGTTGTCATTCTAAAATAGGTCGTTGGAAGATGGACACATGATTTCAAGGTGATGCTATGGGACTGAATTGTCCCAGAAGGGCTGCGGGGGGCGATAGGAGAGGCAGAGTTTAGGAGTTTTCACTGTTACCCAAAAAAGAAAGGGAAAAAACTACATTTTGGGGTTAGAAACACATTCTGAAGGAAAATCTTTTGCTCCTCCTAAGAGCTTCAGCTCATTCTCTCAAGGACCCCTGGACAAGCGCTATCAGCAGATGGGCAGCTGAGCATCAGCCCTAAGGAGCAGGACCATGCTGGCTTGCCCCATCCCACCAGGCTCAGCCCCTTGGCTTTACTGGCTTTGACATGGCACTGGTTTGACTGAAGTGGGTTGTGCTCTTCATTTATGGGGCTGTCCATGAGGACAGCAAGTCCACTTCATCCAAAAGCACAAAAAGCACAAAATCATGTATTTTTCTATTCCTCCCTGATCTCACCATCCTGAGAAGAGACAGTTTCCAGCCATGCTCCTGAACCGGAGGTGTCTGTCCCAGAAATGACACAATCTTGCCTACACCAGGATGAGTTTAACCTTGCCATGGTGCAGGGAGAGGGATGAGATGGTGCCCAACATGACTGGTGAAGGAGATTCCTTTCGGTGATCTCCCCTCTCCCTGGATTTTAGCAGGTCCCTATCAACCCCCTCCATCTCCAAGCCCTTGGTTAACACACCAACCCTTCATCAGGATGAGGTCAACCTGCAGCAGGACCTGTGGGACAAACCCTGGCCATAATCACCAATGAGAACCCCAGGGCTTTGGCCAGAAAGCCCAATTCAATTGTCGTTAATGTTCACATGAAAAAGCAGGATCCTGCAGGATTGAGCACCAACCTTTGTCAGACCTACAGGAACCTGGACCCTGCAACTCCCACCACAGCCTGGTGGCTGCTCCTGCTCTCCCATGGCGTGTCCCCAAGCCCCGGCCAGCTGGAGGGACACGCCAGGGTTTATGTTCTTTCATGAACAAGAACACACCTGCCTGCATGTGTCATTAGTGGTTTCAATGCTTACAGCCCCACCAAAAATTGAAGGTGATTTGAAAGGTTATGTCATCACTAGTATTTGAGGTACTTCCAGCAACTACGTTGCTCGAAGGCAGCAGAGACGTTTACACTCCCCGAAGCATTTATAGGTCTTTTAAAAACTTGCAGCACCATGGGGACGGGGGGAGAAGGCTGTTTTCCGAGGCATGGTGCCTGCGCGCTGCAGGAAGGTAGGCAAGCTAGTGGGTGATGACCCCACTACGCTGCTGGAAGGACTCCTCGAAGAATAGAAGAGGGACTCCAAAATGAGTTCGGTGGTGTTCACCACCCCAATGATGCTAAAAGCCGTCCCATGCTCCGCTCTGTCACCTGGGGTAAAGAGTGGTTTAGACAGCCTGGCTGGTGTTGTCCCACCTTGCCAAAGCTGGGGATGCCACCAACCAGGCAAAACTCTTATGAACACACCATGGTGGGCTGCCGTCCCTCCTCCAGTGTCTGACCATCCTCAGGATGAATCTAAGCGATATTCTACCATGGCCATCAGGAAGGGCAGACCTGTGGGTCTATGACGATCCTCATGCGTCCCTTCCAACTGAAGCCCTAGGGGTCTTCCAGCAGCCTTCAGCTCCTCATTGAGTTCATGGCTTCAAGCACATGATTCTCCACCTTCAAAGGAGGTGGCCACCAGCTGTCCAGACCGCCTAGTCCAAGCACAGCAGTATGGGGCCAGCGTTGCATCTGCAGAAGTGGAGATTTGTGATAATTTGGGGGTGGATGCCATCAGAGGGACAAGCAGGAGGCTTTTCCCTACTCAGGTCTTTAAACTATCCCCATAGCTTGCTCCAAACCTCTAACAAGTCAGCAAACTCATATTCCTGGCTGTGCACAACATGAGCTTACAGCAAACCACCAAAAAATGGGGAGTGCGTGGCTGGAAACTGCAGAAACCCAAGATAAAGGGGGGAGAAAAAGAAAAAAAAAAAAAAAAAGAAAAAAATAATCATTTTGCAAAAGGGTGAGAAAATGACTTCATTTTTCCCTGCTTGCAGCATCTTCATGAATTACGCTGAGAGTGAAGAAATCAAGTTGCCTTCGTGTGACACGGCCCCACTCAGCTCGCAGGCTCCCATGCCAGTTGGCTGCTTTGTTCAAACATTTAATCACTTGCCTTTCAAAAGTGGAGCCCTGGTTTGGGTCCAGCCCTCGAAAGCAGCCTGATTCATGTCTGCGAAGGGCCCGCTGGTAAAATTAAAGCCGACTGGCAGCACCGGGTGGCAGCAGACACTTGTCCGCATCTCAGTAGCACTATGCAGTGTATTTGGCAAGAGGCGGTGGCGTGTTTGGTTAAAAGCAAGCTGGGGATGGATGGAAGGAGGAGGCTTAAAAAGTTGGAGGCTCTGGATCATTTTTTCCCATGCCAGGCTAATAATTTCATTTTCAGAAGTCAAACCTTGGATATCTTCCCAATTCACTTGGAGTGAAAAGCCATTTGTGGCAGTAAATTGCTCCCGTGCCGTTCAGTCTCCTTATTTATTGCGTCTTCGGCAACAGCACGCTCACAAAAGTCACGTTGTTTTACTTCCCGGTTTCCAGAGGAGGCTCTTGAGCTGCAGAGCATTTTCAAGGCTGCAGTACCAAAAATCCAGATGAAGCCATCACCTTGTTTTCCTTCTCAAGGACCAGGTGACCCCTGGGCAGGAGAAGACATCGGGCTCCTGGGCAGGAGAAGACATCGGGCCAGCCTGGTCCACGCCATGTTGGAGACACAACCAGAGGTCGCTGATTGTGAGCCAGAGGCTCCACGCTTGGAGGTGGCCCTATGGGACCCGGCAACAGAAGAGGTGGGAAGGAGCAAACACCTCCCATTGCAAACATCTCCAAGAACAGGTACCACCCAGTCAGCTTCTTCTCAAATACAAGAAGCCTTGCTCTTCAGAGTACAATTATGGGTTGTATGAACCAGAAAAACCAACTGAAAGCCATGAAACTGATTCCTCTGCCATCCAGCAGCAAGTCCTGTGGCCTCATGCCCGGAGGGAGGGTGGGAGATGCTGCGAAGAGCGATTTCTCCATACCGCAGCTGCTCTGCTTTGCCGACCTCAAAGGGCTCTGCAAGGGCCATCACAGAAGAGGAAGGTTTGTCCCTGCTTCCCCATCCAACAGCCATTTTCCACTGTAGCCCCAGTGTTTTCTTGGGTGAGGACCATCTGGTTACAATCAAAACACTGACTATCCCAGGCCAGGGTGGTCTGGCCCAGCTTGTGTCCATACCCACCTTCTGGAACCACCTTGGCCCAGCTGTCCCCAGGCGTTTGGGAAAGCCCAGGGTTGACACCAGTCAACACCATGCTGGGGATTGCACCAGCAGCTAGAGTCTGGACACCCACAGGCTCTGCCCAGGCTCTGGTTTACTTTGATTATCATCAGTTGTAATTAATTATCATTAATTGCATCCTGGACAGCAAGGAGGGTATATAAGATGGACAGTATGATGGGGAGGATGAGGCAAGAGAGGGCTGTTGGAAAGAAAAGGGTGATCTCTGGCCATGGCAGGGACAAGAAGAAGCAATCAGCTTGGGGCAAAGCCTGGAAGATTTAGGACAGATATTGCAGCTTTCCAGCTACCAGGAGATTTAAATCCCAGAAGATGCTATCGCAGAGGCTCTTGATGAACCACCTGGAGCAGCATCTTCATGGGATGGTCTCTAGAGATATCAATCTGGGGTGACAAACTGAACAGCATGGAGGAAACCCCTCCTGCACCACCTTCAGTGACTGCTGACATCCCTCTCACACCATGAGAATGGCCCCAATGCCTCTTTGAGATGTATCTCAACAGCTTCGTGGACAAATCACCATGCCATCCTGCATCTTCATGCCCTGCTCTAGATCCAGTGAGAGACCAGGAACCAAGGGAGATGGGCAAGACTCTACAGCCTCCTTGTTGAACCATCAAGCTGACTGATGTTGGTCAGACCACCCCCAGACATCTCCTGGCCTTGGACACAGACAAGTCCCCTCAGGCCAGCATGTCCATGAGACCTGTCCCTCGAAGCTCTCCCACCCTAACAGCCCATTTCAGACAGTTCCTTGCATCCCTCCACATTTACAGGAGGCTGTAAGGACAAGGATGTCCCCATGGGTTTCTCAATGTGGTGTGACTCATCCCACTGCACTCTGACTATGGCTGAACCAGGAACCAACACAGGTCAGATGTTCTCCTGCATCAATCCCAAGCATGGCAGCAAGAACCACAGTGAGTTAATAAGCTGAAAGAGCGGAGATTTAGATTAGATATTAGGAAGAAATGTTTTCCTGTGCAGGTGGTGAGGCAGTAGCCCAGGGTGTCCAGAGAAGCTGTGGATGCCCCATCCCTGGAGGGGTTCAAGGCCAGGCTGGATGAGGCTTTGGGCAACCTGGGCTGGTGGGAGGTGTCCCTGCCCATGGCAGGGGTTGGCACTGGATGGGCTTTAAGGTCCCTTCCCACCCAAACCCTTCCGTGATTCTATGATCAATCCTGACTTACATTGGAGCTCCTCTATGCTATGGGACACTGAGGAGTCTCCAGAAGCAAGTCTCTGCTGCAGGTGAAGCCTTGACCCACAGCTAGAGAGGGGCTAATGCACCTGCAAGACCTCAAAGTGCAGAAAATGATGGTAACAACCTTTCCAAGTTCACTCAGCCACCACAGAATCATAGAATCATGAAGGTTGGAAAAGACCTCAAGGATCATCAAGTCCAACTGTCAACCCAACCCCACCCAACCCACTAACCCATGTCCCCAAGCACCACATCCACACATTTCTTGACCCCCTCCAGGGATGGTGACTCCACCATGTCCCTGGGCAGCCTTTTCCAATGCCTCATCACTCTTGCAGTGAAGAAATTTTTTCTAATATCCAACCTAAACCTCCCCTGATGCAAAGTGAGGCCATTTCCTCCAGAAAGCCTCCACCAGCCCTGTGCCTCAGTTTCCCTAACAAGGACTTTCCCTCCAGATACCAAACTGGCTCCAACAAGAATCCTACTGAAACACCCCCCAGGTCTCACCCCGCTTCTCCCCCATGTCATCCCATGGCACAGGTGGTTTCCTCCATCTCTGCATCCCCAGATGGTCCCCCCGCAGCTCTCCCCCGAGCAGGGCACGTCTGAGCCAGGCTCTCAGCCCTGACAGTTTTTTTTGGAGGTCACGTCCCTGCCAGCCAGTGCCGCGCCAGGCGTGTGGGGGTGTGTTTATGCAAACCAGTTTGCAAGTTTTTAAGAGGGGCCATAAATAAAGTGTAAAAAGCACTGTCTGGTACACAAAGTCCAGGCGTTCCTATGACAGCCCTGTATTTATGAAGGGCTTAAAATGCAACGTAGCTCTGAAGGGACTGGTTAAAACACACCGGGCCCTTGACATGTGGCATCCTAACGACTCCGCTCACATCCAGATCGCATCCCACGCACTTGTCTCGCTCAATCCTGGGCTGGGAATTTCTTCGGGGGACTTTGGGAGCCTGGAAAACTCAGCAGCTCTACAAACGCAACCTCAAGAAGCATCACCCAGCTCCCCAGGGTGAAGAAGCTGAGTAAAATCCTGCACCCAGAGCATCCCCACGGGCTCTGCGAGCAGCAGACGGGGCCCCGTGTCCCTCCGCTCCTTCCCAAGGGGATGCTCAGCTGTCTAAAGTGGGGTGTGCACCCCTTGCCTCTCCCTTACCGCTGGCCACCAGTAGAATTTCCCTTTCATCCCCGTCCTTCCCATCTTGGACCACTCAGTCCCTTGTAATGCTGGATCTGAACACGTAGGACAAAGGGATCCCACAAACCTCTTTTTCTCCAGGAATCACATTAAAAAGAAATGAAACAGCAACTTCCAAGCTCCTGGGGAAAACCACTGCCCCGTGCTCTCCAGAGATGCTGGTGTTTAAATGCCTCCAGCCAAAACATCGTCACGTTCAACTATTGCCGCTGAATTACTCACAGCGGCCGGGCTGCAGCACATTCGGCCCAGTAACCTGTGCCTCTGATATTTTTTCACAGCTGAGAGTGTAAATCCCCTAAAATAGCCTGTTTCTGTGGGCAAATTCTTCTTTTCTGACTAGCCTTCAGGCCCCGGCGTTTCTGCTTCTCACCTATTTTTAGCCACGACACTGTAGGTCTCTTGGCTGATGAGCCTGCTCGTAACTAATTTATTCCTGTCTTCATTCTCCCCGAGCGCTCAGCACCGAGAAAAAAGTGAGGCAGCACGCTGCAGAGGCAGACAGTGGAGAAATGTCCATGATTTGATGAGAACCTTGTCCCCAAGACCCCCCTGCCCTCAGCTGCGGGGCACATGGAGCCCCAGCCAAGCCCCCTGCACTGCGGGATGTGCCTGGCAGCAGAGCCAAAGCGATGAAGAGCTGGGGACAATCCTGGATCTCCCTGCTCCAATACTGCATCCCCAACCTTTTATCACTGTTATAAATCCCCAAGTTTTCTCCCAAAGCAGATAAACCCCCACTGCCCCCATTCACCCCAGTTTATGCCCAATTTAGGGGCTCTGCTACCATCATCAGGCACCTCCAAAGAGCGAACACCTCACCTAGCATCTGTTTCACCTGCTGGAGTTGTCTCCATCCTCCTCTGATCGTGGGTACCACCGTTAACACAGAGGCAGGGAGTCAGACCCACATCCCTCATGCAAAAAAAACGATGCTGCGGTCGGAGATCAGTGGCTTTCGATGAGCCCAGGGAAGGGAAAGGAGCCAAAACTCACCCAGATTTTGCTCTCCGAGGCTTTGCACAGCCCCATCCTGCAGCTTTCCTTCTCCCCCCCCAGCACACCCCATGGGCTGGACGAGCCATCCAGCGCTCACATTTTGGGTTGGCACTCCAGGAGGACGATTATTTGCCGAGTGCCTAATGCACCGCTGGCAGCGAGCAAGTCGTAAATCACCCGAATGCAGCCACCGACAGACTCTGCTGGGATTTCAGGAGATTAAAGGGGAGAATTAATGTAGGGGACACAACGGGTCCTGCTCTGGTTTGCTCGGGTGGTTTTGTGATGCTGTAGGGGTGGCCAGCACCCACTGGTGGGGTCCCAGTGGCTTGTCCAAGCCAAACCCACCTCCTGGCCCCAATTAACACCCCAACACCCTCCAAACTGCTAAACAGTCCCGACAAAGTCCTTCAAATCTTTTTTGTACAAGTGCTGAACCTCCCTTCCCCATCCCAAATTTTATCTGCTCCTGCTGGGAGCAGGAGCAAGGGAAGAACAAGGGCTTGACATGGAGCAAAGCCCCCAACTTTGGTTTGGGGGGGGGTCATTTCCCCAAATTGCCCATGTCCCCGTCCACCCTCAGAGGAGATGCACCCACGTGGGGTGGGATCTCTGCAGGGGACAGGCTGCAATTCCCCTCCCCTGCGTGATTTCTGACCCACGGGAGGGGGGTCCCAGACCTTTACAATGTCCCCATCAGCTCAAAAAACCCCACCGCCCCCCCACCAGCCCACAGCAGGGCTGTACATCCCCGCAAAGCAGCTGGGGACAGCAGCAGGTGGAGGGGGACACAGCTGTGTCCCCAGCGGAGCAGGATGGGGGACCCAGCTTGCTGCATGGCCTGGAACATCCTGGCC
>NW_010102782.1:0-1749 GCF_000699245.1 Pterocles gutturalis
GGTGAATCTCCCAGTGCTCCTGGGGCTGGTTACCCATCCCCAGGGGCTGTGGCTGGTCCTGTGGCTGGAGCAGAGACAGCAGCAAGCCTTGACCACAGCGCTGCCCAGGGACCACCTGTGTCTCCATCCCTCGGGGGGTCGCAGCCATGGGGGACAGCCACTGGTGCTTCCCAGGGAGCAGGTCTCCCTGGAGCCAGTGGACCAGACACCGGCTTGACTTCAGCGTGGGATGCCCCCAGCTCAGCAGCTTATGGACCAGTGGGACCCCCATCACCTGCCCTTGAGGACCAGCTGGGCACAAACGTGGGGCTGCCATCAGCGGAGGGGCTTGGAGCTGATGCGGTGGAGCCAGTGCTGGAAGGAGCAGACAGCGGGACTGGGATTGAGCCATCTGTGAACTCTGCTGCAGGCAGTGGGACTGGGATTGAGCCATCCCTGGGCTCTGCTGCAGCCAGTGGGACTGGGATTGAGCCGTCCTCGAGCTCTGCTGCAGGCAGTGGGACTGGGATTGAGCCATCCTCGAGCTCTGCTGCAGGCAGTGGGACTGTGATTGAGCCATCCTTGAGCTCTGCTGCAGGCAGTGGGACTGTGATTGAGCCATCCTCGAGCTCTGCTGCAGGTGGTGGGACTGGGATTGAGCCGTCCGTGAGCTCTGCTGCAGGTGGTGGGACTGGGACTGAAACATCCCTCAGCTCTGCTGCAGATGGTGGGACAGCAGCTGGGACAGATCAACTGCCCGGTGCAGGGTCCCTGTCCAGTCCCGCTTCACCCAGTGCTGTGGTGGCAGCATCCTCCATTTCCGATCCAGCCAGCCCGGGTGCCCTCGGAGGAGTGGGCAGTGCTCCCGGAGCCCTGCAGCCTTCCCTGGGTGCTGGGCCAGGCGTCCCTCCCGCTGCAGCAGAAGCGGCAAGCGAAGCAACTGGTGATGGAGGGTCCCTGGGGCAGTCCCAGGCACCTGCTGGAGCGGGACCATCTGGTTCTGGAGCCCCTGATGGAGAAATGGGAGCCATGATGCACTCTGCATCTTCCTCCCCATCTATGGAGGGGTCTTCATCACCCAGGATGGCTGCTGAGGCTGCCAGCGGAGCAAACCTTCCTGGAGCTGGAGGAGCCAGGGGTGACTTGAGCACAGGCTTGGAGAGTGCTGGCCCTGAGGAACCCCCAATGTCTGCCCCTGGCATTCAGATTGGTGCCGATCTTGGACTTTCTGAAGCAAAACTGAGCCAAGTCAACGTGGTGGAGCTGCCTGGAGGAGCCTTGGTGAATGGGGGACCTTCTCTTGGTGCCATCGTACAGATCTCATCAGGAAAGCTGGCCCCAGCTGCCCTGGCCCCCCTGAGGGACACACAGCCCCTGGTCCCGGTGGCTCCAGGCACTGGTGGCATCTCCGATGGCACGGCTGCCCCGCTGGCTTCTTCTCTGCTCCTCCCCGGGCGTGGGCTGAGCTCGGGGCTGGCACCCAAAAAACCCACTCTGCCCCCAGCACCCAGAGCGGGACCCCCCCCGTGGTGCCAGGGGTACCAGCTGGGCTGGGGGGGGATGCTGGAGGGGCTCAGACGTGGTCTCCTGAAGACGAAGTGGCCTCAGGGATGCCAGCGCCTTTGGGAGAAGTGTCCCCAGGTGCCCCCGCGTTGCCCAACGCTGCCCCAGCGCTGCTTTCTGCTCCGGAGGGACAAAACATGGCAAAGGGGGGGTCTGCTGGCCCTGGGCTCTATACTCTGCTCTCAGCACGTGAGTCGATAGCGGGAC
>NW_010102783.1:0-5427 GCF_000699245.1 Pterocles gutturalis
GCCCTCAGAGCTTCCTGGACATGCCCCTGGAGATCCACCCCATCACAGTTGTCATCAACAATACCAACCCCAGCACCCTGCTCACCCACATCTGCAACATCCTCGCCAGCCATAAGATCCACGGCATCGTCTTCGAGGACAACGTCGGCACGGAGGCTGTGGCTCAGATCCTTGACTTCATCTCCTCCCAGACCCAGGTCCCCATCATCAGCATCAGCGGGGGGTCTGCCGTGGTCCTGACCCCGAAGGGGAGGCATTGGCTGGGGGTTATTCTGGGAGGGTGGTGGGAGAAATGGGGGATTGTTAGAGAGGGGCAGAGCTGGGATGTGAAATCCTGGAGGGCAGAGCTGCTGCTGGGCTGGAATGCGGCAGGAATAGGCAGTGGCTGTGTGGATGACTGGGGTGGTGGGATGTGGAGGGGGAGTGCGGTGCCCTGTGGAGGGACGTTCCCACCTTCCCTGGTGTCCTGCTCCCCGTCCCCTCCCGGCTGTGCCCACCATGGGGTGCCGGGTCGTGTCACTGGGGCTGCCAGGACAGCGGCAGGGTTGGCACATCCCCATCCTCCTCCCTCCACACCCTGCCAGGGCCAGATCCAGCTCCAAAATGTCCAGGCAGGCAGCACAGAGGAGCCTTGCTCAGCTGTGGGAGCGACCTTGGGTGCACCATGGGCTCAAAAAGGATTTTTGGCTTCTCAGCTCCTTGCCAGCATCAGACGCTGTCGCTGTCACTATCATCTGCCTGCCGGGAAGCGCTGCAGCAGGGAGAGATGGAGCTGGGCTGGAGGGTGCTGGGTGGGTGGTGATGGGCTGCGGTGAGGTTCCCATCCCTCCTGGGGAGGAGGTTTGGGTTTTCTCCTCCTGGCTACTCCTCTCACCCTGCCCAGCCTGGGCAGCAGCCCCCGGGGCGGAGACCTGGCTGCTCCCTGGGGCATTGCTTTCAATGCTCTGCTTGCCCAGAGCTTTTTGGGGTCTAAACCCCCTGGATGGCACCTCGGCAGCCCTGCCTGCGCCGACTGGTGCTCCTGGACCTGCTCACTGTGGGTGGGTGGTGGTGGGTGCAATGGACTCGGGTGGGCGCAGTGGACTCGGGTGTGTGCAGCTGACTCAGGTGGGCACAGAGGGCTCAGGTGGAGCCTGAGGTGGCTAAAAGATAGACATGGCTTTGCTGTGGTCTGAGTGTTTTTCTGCAGCTTTTGCCAGAGGTTGGGTTTTTTGGGGGTGGTGGAGGGACGTGCCTGAAGGCTTGGTCTTCTCCTCCTCCCGTGAGCCTGAGGTCCCCATCAGCTCCCACTCCCCAGCCGGGACTCCCCAGGGCTCCCTGGACCACCAGCTTTGTAGGAAAAACTACTTCTCTGGAGGTGGAGGGGGTCTAGATGGTAAAGCCTTGCTGCCAGCACGTGACCTTCTGCAAATGCCATTCGCTGAATCATTTAAGACAGAATCAGATCAATTAAGGTTTGCTAATGAGAGGCCAGATGGCTGGGGAGGTGGGGCGGGGGGGAAGGAGCGGCACGGGCTCCGGCAGCAGGGACTGAGTCGGAACCAGGATGGCATTTTCACTCCTGGCAGAGCTCTTGCCGCCCTCCTTCTCCTGGTTTAAGGAGAAATTGTTGGCCTCCTTCAGAGGATGGATGAATTTTTGGTCAACAAGCTGAGAAACGGAGGAGAGGCTGCAGGGCTTGACCCTTTGCATGCGATAAGGTTCCTTGGAGAACACTGGTGGATCAGTCCCATCTTGGGTGTCTCCAGCCCATGGACCACACCAGCTCATGGCTCCCTTGAACCCTTCGTGATGGCAAATTCAAGGTGGCTTTTGTGGGTGCAGGAGACCTGGACCGTGGTGCTGGAGCAGCCCCTGACCCCTTCTCCTCCCACAGGAGCCCGGCTCAGCTTTCCTGCAGTTGGGTGTCTCCATTGAACAGCAAATCCAGGTGATCTTCAAGGTGTTGGAGGAATACGACTGGAGCTCCTTCACCGTCATCACCAGCCTCTACCCGGGCTACAACATCTTCCTGGATGTCATCCGCTCCTTCACGGACGCCAGCTACTTCGGCTGGGAGCTGCAGGAGGTGCTCACCTTCGAGATGAGCCAGGAGCAGAGCAACTCCAGGACTCAGCGGCTCCTGCGGCAGATTGATGCCCAGGTCCTCATTGTCTACTGCTCACGGGAGGAAGCCGAGTACCTCTTTGCCATGGCCGAACAAGCTGGCCTTGTGGGGCCGGGCTACATCTGGATCGTGCCCAGCCTGACGGTGGGCAACATGGAGGTGCCGCCTGCCTCCTTCCCCGTCGGCCTCATCAGCGTGGTGACCGAGAGCTGGAAGCTGAGCCTACGGCAGAAGGTGCGGGATGGGGTGGCCATCATCGCCATGGGGGCGGCCAGCTTCTTCCGGGCCCATGGCTATCTCCCAGAGGTGGGACGGGACTGCTGGGCTCCTGCCAGGGCCGCTGCCACCAACACCAGCTTCTACCGGTGAGGGCCAGGGACCCGCTGGGGTGGGTGTGAAATGGGGGGAATGGGGAAATGGAGAGGGCAGGGGAGGGGAGGAGGATGGAGCTCAGGCAGGGGGATGATGCTCACTGCGGGCTGCAACTGGTGGTCTGTGCCTCTCAGCTGGGTTTCTCCTGGAGCATCTCCCCAGAGCAGCCCTTGCCTTTTCCTGTTGTTCTCTGTGACTCGCAACCCATGAGGGTCTCGGGGGGGGTCACAGCTCTGCTTTGCAGTACAGACATGGCACCCCAGGGCTGCTGTGGCATCTGTGCATCCCCCACCCCGCAGTGGTCCATTCCTGGTGCCTCCTTGCCGGCAGGGCTTTCTCCAGCTCCCCACTGCCTGTCAATGGGGGCTGAACCTGGTCCCCAGCTCTCAGCCCCGTGTCTCTCTGTGGGACCTGTGGCAGCCCAGATGGAACCGGAGGAGGAGGAGGAGGAAGGTTATACAGGGCCAGCTGCACCGCCAGGGGCTCACAGGCGTTGTGTCCCAGCAGGCACCTCCTCAACGTGACGTGGGAGCACAGAGACTTCTCCTTCAATGAAGGCGGCTATCTGGTCAGGCCCACCATGGTGGTGATCTCGCTCAACCAGCACCGGCTCTGGGAGATGGTAGGACCCCAGCCCCCCCGGGACAGGCATGCTGGGGAGGTGGCTGGGTAGGGTGAGCCTGGGACCATGCACGGGCTGGGTCCCACACTGGGGCCGGTTGTCCCATGCAAAACCCATGGCTGGTACCAACAGTACCCATGATGGTGCGATGGGTCTTCACAGCAATGCCGGGCACCAAAGCTCTGCCAAGAACTGGGTCTTTTTCCTCTGAAATTTGGCTGAAAAGTTTAAAAAGAGGCAAAAATGCAGCTGCCCACCTCTGGGGAACAGCAGCCAAATGCCCAGACTTGAGCTGCGTAGGGGGGGTTTATTTCCAGTTCAAAAGTATTTTGTGTGAAGTTTGGCCAGGTTTGTGCTCACCCAAGCCTGGTGCTTGGGGTTCTGGAGGAAACACCTTGCCCTGTGGTCCGTTGGTGCACGGGGAAGGGGATGCTGGGATGGGGCTCACCACGGCTGAGCTCCAGCCTAACAATGCGCCAGGAGAAACGAGTCCCAAAGGCACAGGGAGGACAAACACAGGACCCCAAGTGACCCCCAGAGCCCCTCACCAGGGTGACGGTGTGCTCTCCCTCTGGGGTAGGTTGGCAAGTGGGAGAAGGGCATCATCCACATGAAGTACCCGGTGTGGCCCCGGTACGGCTCCTTCCTGCAGCCTGTGGTCGATAACCGCCACCTGACGGTGGCCACGCTGGAGGAGAGACCCTTCGTCATCGTGGAGAATACGGACCCCAGCACCGGGGTCTGTGTGCGCAACACCGTGCCCTGCCGCAAGCAGACCAACTCCTCCCAGAGGTGAGCACTGAGGATGGAGCTCGGCGATTTTGGCCACCAGTCCCCAGGCATGTGGTGTCCTGGAGGTGCTGGGTTAACTCAGAGCATCTTTGGTTGGTCCAACCCATTTTTCCCGGTGTGGTTTCAGTGGCGATGGCCTCGTGGATCCTTACACCAAGCTGTGCTGCAAGGGGTTCTGCATCGACATCCTGAAGAAGCTGGCCAAGACGGTGAAGTTCTCCTACGACCTCTACCTAGTGACCAACGGCAAACACGGCAAGATCGTCCGCGGGGTCTGGAACGGCATGATTGGTGAGGTAGGGGTGGGCATGGCCCAGACCCCGAGGGGCAGTGCTTGCCCGGAGCATGCCCTGAGCTGGGGCTTTCCTGCTGGAGATGGGGTCAGGGTGTCTGTGGGGGGACTCTGGGCAGGGGACAGCTTGGCATGAGCTTATGGGCAAGGTTTGGTGGAGGAGAACAGGGGGGGAGTCAGATGAACATTTATGACCCCACAGCTGGTTTTGTTTGTGTCACTGGTCATTTAAGAAGCTAATATTTAAAAAAAAAAGACAAATGTTAAGGTTGGAAATGCTGGAGATGAGGAGATGCCTGGGGAAGGTGTCTGGGTCCCTCTGCCTGTCCATCTGCCCATCCCAAGACCGCCTGCCCCATCCCCAGGTGTACTATAAGCGTGCGGACATGGCCATCGGCTCCCTCACCATCAACGAGGAGCGCTCCGAGATCGTGGACTTCTCCGTGCCCTTCGTGGAGACCGGCATCAGCGTCATGGTGGCCAGGAGCAACGGCACCGTCTCCCCCTCCGCCTTCCTGGGTGAGCGATGTGTCCCTCCGTCCGTCTGTCTGTCTGTCTGCAGGTTCATCCTACGCTTCCAACAAACGCAACTTAGAAATATTGCTTGGTTTTATTAAATTTTTTAAGTCATAAAGGAAGGAGATTTTGCTACAGGCTTTGGGGCTTCCTCCTTGCTTCACTTGAATAATCCTTTTATTAGGGAGACAAAGGCTGGGATCGGTGGTTTCCTCCTCTTCATTACTTGCGTGGAGGAGGGAGGATGGGGGGGGACAAGAGGGGATTTGCCAGCTCTGAGCTCTGCTCCAGGGACCCCTTCCTCTGCCGCTGTCACCAAAGCCTATGGTTAAGCTGGGTGTAGGAAACTGCCGGGGCTAAAAGTTTTAATGAGTTTTTAAGGAGCTAAAAGTTTTAATGACTTTTTAAAAAAGCAAAGCTGCAGCTAAGGAAGGGGAGAGACTGGCCAAGGTCATCACAAAATTCATCCTGAGCGCTCAGTTGGGGCTTGAGGCTTTTGGCAAGGGTACAGCGGCACATCCCAGCTCGGCTGGAGCCGGGCTCCCACATGGGGAGGGGACGGGTGGGTGTGAGTGGGTGCCAGGGGTGCCGTGGGGTGGAGGACATCACCAGCCTGGGCACATCTTCTCCCTCCAGTCGCTGCTGCACCATGGGGCCTGATCCCCTCCCTGAATCAGGGGTCACCTTCACCGGCCCCGGGGACAGAGGGAGCATCCTGCCCCGGTT
>NW_010102783.1:5645-5882 GCF_000699245.1 Pterocles gutturalis
CCCCCACTGCCCCGTCCCAGCTCACCCCAGACAGACGAGGGCTCGCTGCCCACCCCCAGCTCCCAGGCTGGTCCCACGCCCAGTGCAGGCATGATCCCATGGCTGGAGCCATTGCAGGGGACAACACCTGATCCCACAGGAAACCCTCCCGCTGATGGCCCCAGGATGGGCAGCATCTCATTAGCATCTCCCCGTTGATGACAGCCTGATTTTATCTAGGCAGGGAACCATGGCTTC
>NW_010102783.1:6020-6226 GCF_000699245.1 Pterocles gutturalis
GGGGGTCCTCAGGGGGCCATGGTGTGTCCTGGGGGCTGACGGGGGTCCCCCTTGCCTTGCAGAGCCCTACAGCCCAGCCGTGTGGGTCATGATGTTCGTGATGTGCCTCACAGTGGTGGCCGTCACCGTCTTCGTGTTTGAGTATTTCAGCCCCGTCGGCTACAACCAGAACCTCACCAGCGGCAAGAGTGAGTCGGGGAGGCGGG